>NC_029793.2:94669371-94697135 GCF_000816755.2 Arachis ipaensis
GTTGTAATTAATAATTAGAATCTAAATTCAATTATTTTAAAAAAAGATTATTTTGAGTTAATTTTATAAATATTAATATAAATCTTTTATACTAGTATCTAATTATATTTTCATATATAGAGAGAAAAATATTATTTTTAAATAATAAATTTGAAAATTAATTATTTTTATTTACACAATTGACTTAATACCTAATCATATGTAAAAGTATACACATTGAATTCTTTCAAATTTTAGATAATAAATGTTAAAATTAATTATTAGTAAAAAATTAAACTGTTTAATATGAAAATAATAACTAAAAAGCTTATTATTTTATTTTTTTATCTGCATGCGGAGACCTTAATCTTCTTAGCCAACGAAGACTTTTGTCTCCTATGATCTTTCTGTAAAAATTGTTTGTGTTCTATAAATCTTTTCTGCTATAATCTATAAATATCAAGACAAAAGCTGACGAAATTTCAAAAAATTTATATTTTCGTAATGTTATTACAGATAAAAACACTAATTTTATTTATTTTAATTTTATTCCAAAATTTTTTGTTCACATCAAATATATGATATTCTTAACAAACTAATTTTTTCAATAAATTTAGAATTAATTTAATAATTTCATAATAAGAACCTCCAATACAAGAAATGTGACACAAAGTTCTATTAGTAGTTGCAAGTTTGAAACCGCCAATCAATTGGCCTCCAAATCACTTATTTACATAAATATTTCAACAACAATATAACATAACTTTAATTTAATTTTTTTTCCCACAATCCCACTGCGATTAAACATTGAGGCATACTTAATAAACTTCTTGTAATTTTTTACTTTCTTTGACTATAAACTTACTTAGTAGATACCACCTGTTTTACGCTGGCAACTTATAACAGCATCTTTGAATATATTGAATATTCTAAACTTGTTAAAAAAATTATTAGTATAGTTTAATGGCCAATAGTGGCTACTAATTGTAAAAAATTTTTACTAGATTAGTTCTAAATTTTTTGACAATTTAATTGTCAGGAATATATTTAATATAAATCGAAAAATTTTAAGATAAAATTAAAACAAAATAAAATTTAAGGATATTTTTTAAATTTTTTGACAAATTTCAGGTATAAAAAATATACTATATGTTTTCTTTCTTTGATTTTTTACAATATTTTTTAACTTAACAGATCAAGAACTAATCTGTCGTGAATCAGAGTTTCATTTAAAGATTTACTACTAACTAATAAATTATAATTATAACAACTATACTAGGTGTACACTAAAATTAACTATCAAAATTAATTCTTTATATAAAATATATATTAAAATATTGATATAAAACGGATTGAAATAATACATAAATGCATCTTTGGGAGCCTTACTTTTTCATTTCAATTCTACTAGGAACCAAGAGGGGGTTCAGCCAACTCCTGCCAGCTCCTATTGGGCTGGACCCCGAAATCTATTTCACCATACTAGCAAGAAGTAACATCCCAATTTACCGGTGAACCAAATTAACCCTAGCTACCCCCTCCCTTTCACTATTTCACTTCAGCATCATCCAAAACCATCCAACGGCAGCACCTGCCAACCAGGTTCATTGGACGCCTTTCTCTTCCGCCGTTAACTGCTGCAGCGCCTCCGTCCCAGAGTCCTGAACCTGCTGGTTTTTCCTTTGGATAGTTTTTAAATTTATTGGGAATAGTTGTAATTAGTTGACTCTTCTTATACATGTTCAATTGGATTGTATGTTGTATGTTAATCACAATTGATTTAGTTATCGAAAGATGGTGAATTGGAAAGCTTTTTTTCTCTCCAATTTTTAGATGTTTCTGTTCACATCAAAAGGATGTTTGTTTTGCTATGTATATGGATAATTCTTTATTGAGTTTGGTACTGTTGTATTTTACGGCAAAATCACTTAATTTGTGTTATTGAAAAATCTCGCCGCCCCGCTGCGTCTCACCGCCGACCATTACGTGCCACCATCAAAACACACACATGTGGATTCGACTATGGAACTTATCCATCTCTTTTTTTTTTCCTTCTTCGCCATCCATTGCTGAAGACATGGAATTTTCAAGGTCATACCGCAGAAGAAAAAGAATACCTAGAAAATTCAGGATAATGTATACATGGGATGTCGTCATCATTTGAGACACTTTTGATACATTTTTCTTTTTTTTTTAATCTTATTCAACATGTTTTTTCTAGTAGGTACCTGATTGTTTTTGTAAAGATCTAAGTGGATGTAACTTCTGTTGGTGTGCGAAATTAGAACTCGCACAACTTTATCGGCAAGTGCACCGGGTCATCCAAATAATACCTCAGGTGAATGAGGGTCGATCCCACGAGGATTGTCGGACAGAGCAAGCAATAGTTATCTTGCTGGACTTAGTTTGGCAAAAAGTAAAAAATGGTTGTGTTGAAAACGCATAAACAAGTGATTAAGAAACACAATAAAAGGTTGGTGTAAAATCAATATAAGAAAATAGTTAAGGTCTCAGATATGTTTATATTTCCGGATTAAAACTTCTTACTAACTATTTTAACAATGAATGATTCATTCTTTGGTAAACTGTAAGTGATTAAACTCTAATTCCTTAGCAATTTAATCTCCTTTGATCCTCATCAAATGCCACTTCCATAGTCATTCAATTCGAATTGGAGGGTGAAGTTTAGAAAACTAGTTTATACCACAAAGGCCCTAATCACCCCAGATCTCGGCTGAGAAGATGTTCCCATGTCCCTAACAGGTTGTGGATTAGCCATCTAGGAGGTGTATTCTCAAGCTATAGTTCACGATACCTCTTCCGAGTCTCACGAGAACACATGTAGAAAAAGGGTCAAACTTCCGTTCCACCCAGTTTCATTAGATTAAGAATGAAAACACACCTTAGAATTGAATCAAACATATATTAAAATAGAAAAGTAATAATATTAATCCATAGAAATAAACAGAGCTTCTAACCTTAACCAGGAGGTTTAGTTGCTCATGACTTACAGAGAAAACAAGATTCTGAAAAAGTGCGGAAGGAAGTAGATCTAATAAACCTAATGGATCTTCTCCTTTAAATACTAACCAAATAATAAATGCTAAACCTAAAAGATATTATTTTAAATATAAAAATTACAAAGATAAAATAAGATAAGCCTAAGAAGTGCCAAATCCACTTGGAAGCCCAATAGTTGTGTGAAACGGACAGCAACCAGAAGGGAAACGCGCCTCTGACTACTTGCCCCCTGCTGGCGTTGAATGCCAGTTTGGGCATTCAGTGCCCAGGGGAGAGCTGACAGCATTTTCCTTTCTTGCTCCAGGCTTCTCCAAACTGCTCCGAATTTTACCTAAAACCATAAAAACACAAGAAAAACACAAAGTAGCATCCAAAGATGAATTTTGCACTAAAATATAATAAAACTTAATAAAATCTAACTGAAAACAATATAAAAACAACTAGAAAAAGGGTATAAGATGCTCACGCATCACAACACCAAACTTAAACTGTTACTTGTCCTCAAGCAACCAAAAACAATATGGGATCAGGGAAGAGAAAATACACAAGATTAGAGTTGTCAGTCAAGCTCAGGTCTGATTACTGCATGGAGCTAATGACACTTTATTTCTGAACAGTTTTCGCATCTCACTATCCTTTGAAGCTCGAAAATATTGGTGTCCCTTAGAACTAGAACTTAGATCATATTATTGATTCTCTTCTTTAGGCTCTTGTTGATTCTTGAACACAGCTTTTCTTTTCTTTTGGTGCTTTGCACCGTTGAGCCTAGCCGTGACTCTAAGTGTTTTGTCTTCAAGCTTAACTTGATACATAAACACCACAAGCACTTAACTAGGGGAACCCTTTGGATTCGACTTTTACTTTGTTTTTATTCCCAGACAGTGGTGCTCAGAGCCTTAGGCATACTGTTTAACAGCATTGGGTCACAACTTTAAGTGTTCAGTCTCAAGGGTTACTTGACACTTTCACACCACAAGCATATAGTTAGGGAAAACCACTCTTTTGAGCTTTTAGATCAATTTTGACCCTCCTAACCATTGATGCTCAAAGCCTTGGACCTTTTTCTTTTGATTTTTCTTTTTAATTTCTTTTCTTTTTAATGTTTCTTTTACTTCAAGAATCAATCTTTTTCTTAATTTAGAGAATCAATAATATTTCTCTAAATTCCTATTCCTCCGAAACCAATATACTCAACTTCAATATCAAATATGCACAGTTAAATCATACATTTAGAAAATAGACATAAGGCCACATCATCAAATTAATCAGAATAACTCATAATATAACTCAAGATCTTATGCATTTTACTACTTATTTTTTAATAGATTTTTCTTTTAAAGCTTGATGTGGAATACATAAGACATCTTTAAATAAAACGAAAAATAAAATACTATTAGAAAGCAAGGAAATCCTAAGAGTGATTGGTGCACGAATCCCTACACCTTTATACAGCTGTACCAGCAAGTGCACTAGGTCGTCCAAGTAATACCTGAGTGAGTCAGGGTCGATCCCACGAGGATTGCGGTTTGAAGCAAGCTATGGTTATCCTGAAGATCTTAGTCAAGTGAAATCAAGAAGTTGTTGGATTGAGGCTTAATTGCATTAAGAGAAATATGAGAGAAGGGTATAAGGTATTTTGTCAATGAAATCAGTAAAAGGGTTATAATTGAGGATTGGAGTTGCTTAGACTTTCTAAATTAACTATGGTATTACTGTCTTCTTTGCTTGTGAGTGATCTCTTCAATGGCAAGCTGTATGTGATCAAAGCGATTGCTCGTGGTCATTGATCTCCTCTGCTCCAGATCAAACGCCATTTCCCGTAGTCATCCAATCTGACGGAGAGTGAAGCTCTAGCAATTCATTCTCTTGGTGATCCTACTCACAATGCTACAGACAAGGTCGAATCTTCCGGATCAGAGAATCCTGCTTCTGTGAATTTTAGCCTATACCACGGAGACCCTAATCTCCCTGGAAATCGGCTGAACTGGTGTCTCGAGAAGTCTCCAACGAAGTCGTGGATTAGCCGTCTGAGAGATGTATAAGCATAGCTGTTGGTTCGCGCTTTCCGGCCACGTATTCACACGAACCCAAGTAGACGCGGGTGTTTGTCAGGCACGTTCATCTTAGTATGATAAACATAGCTGATTGTCACTGATCATCCTACTCACCATGTTGAAGAACGAATACACATCTTAGAAATAAATCAAACACGCATCGAAGAAAAACGGTAATACTTTTATTAATTCATAGGACTCAGCAGGGCTCTTCCCCTCAACCTAAGAGGTTTAGAAACTCATACTGATGAGAAATACAATGATGAATTCGAAAATATGGTAAAGGTAAAGTAAAAGTGTCTGAATAACATGAATTTAATCCCTTAAATACTAAACTAATGACTAGTAAGGATAAAACAGTCTTTTTAGTGGTAAAATCCACTTCTGAAACCCACTTGGTGAGTGTTTGGGCTGAGCTTTGATGAGATCCATGTGCTATGAGGTATTTTGGGCATGAAACGCTGGCTACAGGGTCCTCTCTGGGCGTTTGGACACTGGGCTCTGCTTTGTGGGTGCTGGACGCCTAGAAGGGGGCAAAAAGCTGGCGTTGGATGCCAGTTTTAAGCCTTTTAATCCGAAGAAAAGTATATACTATTATACATTGCTGAAAAGCTCTGGAAGTCAACTTTTCATAGCCATTAATAATGCTCTATTTGGACTTTTGTAGCGCCAGAAATGCTCTTCCAAGTGAAAGGAGGTCACATCTTGACAGCATCTGCGGTGCTTTCTTTGTCTCTGAATCAGACTTTTGCTTCAGCTCCCCAATTTCAGCAAAAAAATACCTGAAATGGTACAAAAACATAAAAAATCAAAGTGGAATCCAAAAATTTGAATTTAACACTAAAACCTATAAAAACTTAATAAAAGTAAATAAAATATGGTAAAAACTACATGAAAATAATGCCAAAAAGCGTATAAAATATCCGCTCATCACAACACCAAACTTAAACTGTTGCTTGTCCCCAAGCAACTAAAAATAAAATAGGATGAAAAGAAGAGTAAGATATAATAAATTTTAGAGTTTTCAATGAAGCTCAATTTCAATTAGATGAGCAGGACTTAGTAGCTTTTTGTTTCTGAATAGTTTTAGCATCTCACTATCCATTGAAACTCAGGATGGCTGGCATCTTTAGGAACTTAGAGTCTGGATGATATTATTGATTCTCCTAGTTCAGTTCTTTTTTATTCTTGAGCACAGCTTTTTAGAGTCTTGGCCGTGACCCTAAGCACCTTGTTATCCAGTATTACCACCGGATACAATAATGCCACAGAAACTTTAACTGGGTGAACCTTTTCAGATTGTGACACAGCTTTGCTAGAGTCCCTAGATAGAGGTGTCCAGAGTTCTTAAGCACACTCTTTTTGCCTTGGATCACGACTTTAACTGCTCAGTCTCAAGCTTTTCACTTGACACCTTCACGCGACAAGCACATGGTTAGGGACAGCTTGGTTGAGCCGCTTAGGCTAGGATTTTATTCCTTGCAGGCCCTCCTATCCACTGATGCTGAAAGCCTTGGATCCTTTTACCCTTACCTTTTGGTTTAAAGGGTTACTGGATTTTTGCTCTTGCCTTTTGGTTTAAAGAGCTAATGGATTTTTCTTTCTTTTTCTATTTTCCTTTCTTTTTCGCCATTTTTTTAAATATGCTCTTTCTTTTTATTTTGCTGCTTTTTCTTTCTTCAAGAATCAATTCTATTAATTTTTCAGATTACCAATAATACTTTTCCTTTTTCTTCATTCTTTCAAGAGCCAGCATCATAAGATTCCAACTTCAAACATGCACTGTTTACTCATGCATTCAAAAACTAAAGCAATGTCACCACAACAAAATAATTAACTATTCTTTATTGGAAAACTCAAAAATTTATGCATATTTACTTCTTCTAAAAAAATCTACAATTTTATTCATTGTTTAATGATGATAAGAGGAATAATTTATAGCTAATTGGAAAAATAAAAATTAATTAATTACTACTAATGCTTATTTAATCCTAAAAATTAAAAGACATAAAAAAATAAAAATAAAAATAAAGACTTAAATACTACTAGTGATCATGCAAATGTAAATTAGGATGGAAATACAAGACAGGAATAGGAATAGTCACAGAGTTGAAACTCAACAACCTTCAGCTTGAGAGGCTCTGGGCCCTTCAGGTTGAGGGACGCATAACTCTTCTGGGTGAAGGATGCATGGCTCTTTAGGGGAGAGCTTCTGGCGCTTCAGCTCCTCCAGCTTACACCCTTGCTTCTCCTACTCCTTGATCAGTTTGCAAATCATGCTAGTCTGATCTTTCTGCTCCTCTTTGAGCTAATCTAAAGTGCTCTGCAACTGTATTACAGACGCCTTTAGCTAGTCCCAATACTCCATTGGATGAATCTCTTGGGAAGGCTCAGGTGCCTTCCTCTTAGGGTGATCGTCTTCTATCTTGGAGCTCTCCATCACCTGCTTGGTGATTGGTTTTTCTACTAGAATAAAGTTGTCAGATGGGATCATAACCTTAGCTTCTTGGCATAGGCGAAAGATGAGATTTGGATAAGCTAGCATTGCATTAGTGGACACCCTGTTTTCTAGCTTGTAAATCTTACAGGGGATTATTTGATGGACTTCCACCTCATTCCCCATCATGATGGAGTGAATCATCACAACTCTTGGAATATTGACTTCAGAGCGGTTACTTGTGGGGAGTATAGAGCGCCCAATGAAGTCTAGCCATCCTCTAGCAACAGGCTTGAGGTTCGAACTTTTTAGCTGGCATGGCTCCCCTTTTGTATTCTCAATCCATTAAGTTCCGGGCAGGGATATGTCCTCTAGGACTTGATCCAGCTTTTGGTTTGCTACAACCCTTCTGTTGTATGACTCATGGTTATCCTTTTGCAGACGTAGTTTAAAGATCTCTCTCACCCTGTCCAAGTGAAAATATATGATCTTTCCCCTGACCATGGTGCGAAAAGTATGGAAGGTTGTTCCATCTTTCTTTTGCTTATCTATCATCCACAGATTTGCATAATTCACGGATCATGTTATATCCAACATTTAATTCGGGATTACTTAGAATCTCCTAGCCTCTCCTTCGAATCTGCTCTTGGATCTCCGGGTATTCTTCTTCTCCTAAATTGAATCCCACCTCAGGGATTACTGGCCTCTTACTCATTATCTTATGATAATGTTCTTCATGTTGCTTGGTAAGTAATCAAACAAGTTTGAAAACAACTGTTGAGTTGTCCTCTTTCTTATTCTTTGGGGCGGTCTTGCCACTTTTTGGAGCCATAGAATTGAATTTTTGATGAGAGAACAGGGTTCTTGCCACACCAAACTTAAAAATTTGCTTGTCCTCGAGCAAAAAGTAAGAAAGGAAGAAGAAGAAAAGAGAATAGAAGAAGAAAAAGAGGAGAGAATTCGAATGAGAGGTGGTGAGTGAGGGAGAAGAGCACGGTCACGCATATATATAGGGAGGGGGAAGGAATTTTCGAAAATAATCATGAAAGAAAGATAAAGATTTTTGAAAAAGATAGAAAAAGATAAGTTGTTAAATTTAAAAGATAAGAAAAGATTTTAAAAAGATAAAAAGATTTTAAAGATAAGATAAGAAATATGAAAAAGATTTGAAAAGTTTAATAAAAGATATGAACATGATAAGAAAAGATTTTGAAAGAAACTGAAAACAAGTTGGGAAAGATATGAAATTTTTAAAAATGATTTGAAAGGTTTTAAAAAAAAATGTTTGAAATTTGAAATTAAATTGAAATTGAAATATTTAATCAACATTTAACTTAAAAATCAAAGAATATTTGAAATTGAATTTGAAAAAGATGAGTTGAATCAAGAGAAGATTAGAATTTTGAAATTACCTCCATGCTGCCTTACTGGCATTTAACTGCCCAGAATGCTGGCATTCTAGCATTTAACGCCAGAGTGGTCCTCCCTCTTGGGCATTAAACGCCCAGCCAGGGCCCCCTGGCTGGCGTTTAACGCCAGGCTAATGCTCTTCCTTGGGCGTTAAACACCCAGCCAGTGCCCCCTGGCTGGCGTTTAACGCCAGGCTTGTGCTCCCCATTGGGCGTTAAAAGCTCAGCCAGTTGACGATCGGTTTTTCTATCGGTAAAGAAATGTAAAAATATGTATTCGCGTTGCAAGTATAGCTTCTAAACCAACAGAAAATCCTTTCGTACAAACGTTTTGGTTGTCACAAGTAACAAACCCCTAAATAAATTGATAACCGAAGTATTTAAACCTCGGGTCGTCTTCTCAAGGAACTGCAGGGAGGTATGTTCTTATTATTGGTTATGAGTTTTGTAAATTGGGGGTTTTGAAAGTAAGGAACAAGTAATTTAAATGACAAGTAAAATAAATAAATAACTGTAAACTAAACTCTTGGCAAGGTATGAAAATTCGGAAGTCCTATCCTAGTTACTCCTATGAGAATGGATGTTAATCCCACTTAGTTAACCCTTATGAAAGCAAGGAAAAGTAAAGTGAACTAATTAGTTAGATTCCCAAGTCCTAGCCAACTCCTAAGGAAAGACTAGAGTTAGTGGAATACCAGTCAATTTAGCCGACATAACAACCAATCACGGATAGTTGATAACTCAAGAGCTTCCAGTTAATCAATTAAAGCCAATAACATAAAAAGCTAAATAAGAAGCAATGATCTGAAATACCTCAATTGCATTAATAAGAGAAAATCAATTTAAACATAAAGAGTTCATAAGCCAATCTGGCAACATAAGTAATTAAAGGATAGCATTAAAATATCTGAAAGTAAAAGAGAAATATAAAGTAAAAGGAATATTGAACCTAATGAAGAGTTGAAATTCTAAATCCTTTAAGAGGAATCCTAATCCTAAAAATCTAAGAGAGAGGAGAGAACCTCTCTCTCTAAAAACTACATCTAAACTATGAAAAGTGAATAATTGAAGTCATGATAATGAATGGATGCATTCCCCTACTTTATAACCTCTAATCTGTGCCTTCTGGACTTGGATCTGGGCCAACAAGAGTTTCAAAAATCGCTGGGAGCATTTTGTGTAATTTCTGGTGCGTGGCATCTGTCGCGCGTCCGCGTGGGTCACGTGGTCGCGTCATCCAGAGTTTTCCTTATCATGTGTTCGCTTCGGTCACGCGTACGCGTCATCTGTGTTCTGCTCATGGCGCGCGTCCGCGTCAGTCACGCATTCGCGTCGCTGCCTTTTCGCGCTGGGCATGCTACCGCGTCGTCCATGCGTTCGTGTCACTGCCAGTTTCTTCAAAAACTCCATTTTGTGCTTTCCTTCCATTTTTGTATGTTTCCTTTCCATCCTTTAAGTCATTCCTGCCTTAGAAGATCTGAAACTTCTCAACACACAAATCACGGCATCGAATGGTAATAAAGGGTAATTAAAATAAATAATTTCAAAGCATAGGAAACATGTATTTCACATATATCACATAATAAGGAAGGGAAAGTGAAACCATGCAATTTACATGAATAAGTGGGTGAAGGATTGAATAAATCACTTAAATTGAGCACAATATATATCATAAAATATGGGTTTATCAACCTCCCCACACTTAAACAGTAGCATGTCCTCATGCTAAGTCCAAGATAAAGAGTAAGGTAAGGTTAAAGTGGTGGAATCTCATGCAATACAATCTATCCTAAATGCAACTACCTAAATGAATCATGCAATTCTAATTGTTATTCACTTGTATATAAAACTTACATGTAGTTAAATTAATTCACATTCTCAAGGAATCATATATGCATAGCCAAACCCTAGATAATGTTAAAGCACTTTTACAATTGAGATGGGTAAAAATATTTTACAAACTTGCAAGACAATGAACAATTTAAGCAGAGATATATGGTGATAAGCTATTGAACCCTCACTGGATTTTTTGTTTACTCTCTAGTCACTCAGTGTTTATTGGGTTAATCACTCTATTCTTCTTTTTATCCTTACTTTCTATAACTTTGTTCTTCATCTAACCAATCAACAATTATAGAATATAGGCATACAAAAATCATGATGTCTTTTTCAAGGTTGTAATGGGGCCAAGGTAAAGGTAAGGGTAGATGTATAAGGCTAAGTGAGCTAATAAGTGAATCCTTGATTAGTCTAAGATCTCACCTAACATACATATTTTGTAATTCGAAGTTTCTTAACCTAATTGCCCAACTTTTCTCACTTTGTATTGCAAGCTCGTGCATTAACTTTAATTTTATCCCATGTGCATTGATTCTTTTTATTTTGCAATTGGGGAATTTTTGTATCCCCTTAATTAAATACCGAAATTTTTTTTAATGCACATGGTAATTCAATTATTTTGATTTCACATGAGCATGCTTCACAAATTTTTATTTTGAAACATCTTTATTCTTTTTAACTTTCTACCTTTGTTTCATCATCCATGTTCCCATAAAGTTCCCCACACTTAAACAATACACAATTTCTATCTTAAGCTAACCAAGGATTCAACTTGGGATTTTTATTTTATTTTTCTGCTTAAGGCTAGTACTGTGGTTTATAGAATAAGAGGGGATTAAAAAGCTCAAGGGGGCTAACAATGGTGATGTAAAAGGTAGGCTAATTTGGGATAAGTGAGAAAAAATCCAAATGATGGCCTCAATCATCTCTTAGTATATATCTATGCTCTATAATTGGACATATAGATTAAAATCATATGCTAAAAGGGTAAACTATACTAATTAATCCACATATTCTATAACTAATAAGTTTAGAATTGCAAACTAAACTAAATGGCTAAAATATGAACTAAAGTGCAAAATGCAGAAATAGAGTAAAAATACATGAAAAAAACAATGTATAAGTACTGAAAGATAAAAATAAAAATAAAGATAAAAATACAAAAAAATAAACAAAATAAGATAAAAGAGTCTGTAGTGGTTCACCAAAAAGATATGCCAGAGATGGCGACCTTCCCACACTTAAAATAAAGCATCATCCTCGATGCTCACTCAAGCTGGGTGTGAAGGAGTGTCATCACCGGAAGGATGGGCTGCTGGAGTCTCTGTGGTGGCCTGAGGGTCTGCAGACTGGATGAGGGTAGGAGGATTTGTCTGCTGCAGTGGAGGCTCTGACTGGATAGGAATCTCTAGATCTGCGGCCTGAATCTGGTGTGGCTCCTCCTGCTGTGGCGTAGCCTGCTCTGAGCCTGCCTGCTCGGCCTCTCTCCGTGGATGGGTCTCCTCCTCAGATGGCTCTGATGGTGTGTCAGGCTCGGAGGGAAAGTCGCTGCCAGATCGGATCATCATCTTGAGGTGCTCATAGCGTCGCTTGTTGCGACGCTTAGATCTCTCATATCGTCGCTTGTTGCGGTGCTCCATCTGGTCCAGCTGTTGGAATAAGTGGTGCATGAGGTGGTAAACGGGCTTTGAGGCAGGTGGAGGTGCAGTGGGTGGGGCTGGTGCAGCAGTGGAAGAAGAAGGGGTAGCTGAAGGCGTGGCTGTCTCATCAGAAGCGGTCAGGAATGGAGGTGTATAGCCTAAAGCCCGAAACTTCCTGCTGTGAGGGATAATCTTCTTGCAGTCCGCAGCAGGTGGCTTCTCATCAGCATCCTCCCAAGGCACGTCAGCTCGACGGCCTAGCTGGGTGACCAGGTATGGGAAAGGAAGGGTGCCTCTGACATGGACCCTGGCCATATAGTGCCGGATGAGTCGTGGCAGATACAGGTCCTTACCCTCCAGCACACACCAGAGAAGGGTGATCATAGTGGCAGGCAGCTCCATCTCATGAGTGCTCGGCATAACAAAGTTGCTCAGGATCTGGTGCTAGAACTGAGCCTCATCATTCAGATACATAAGCTTGATTCCTTTAGGCATTGTGGTGTTCTTACCCATGACCCATGGGACAGTCGGATCAAGGGCTATCCTCTGCTTGACAGCATCCTAGTCAAATCTCATAAAACGTATGTCCTCTTCAGCCTTTTGGTAACCGTCAGGCTGATCTAACTTAGGCTGAAGCTGCAGAATATCCTCAATGGCTTCTTCAGTGACCAGTATCTGTTTCCCTCTGAGGTGCACTACATCCAGGGAAGACTTGAAATAGTTGCAGTAAAATTTTCTTACCCAGGAAGCATTGACCTCTGTCAAGTTTCTCTCCAAGAAGAACCAGCCTCGCTGTTTGATCTGATCAGAGGTGTACTGCTGTAGTTCTTCTGGAATTTTCAGAGTTCGCTCCAGGTACAGGTTTCTGGAGGTGGCAAACACTGGATACTTCAGCTCATAGTATCTGTTTGCAAATTTAATGGGATCATTGGCAGGGAGGAGCTGGTCAGCCTTCTCCTACGGGGTAAAGTGCTTTTCTCGCCAGGAGTCATCATGCATAATGTCCAAGATAGACATAGAGGATTCACCTCTTTTCCTTTTGCCAGTTGTTGCCTTTCCTTTTCCTTTTCGTTGAGGGTCAGACACAAAAATCTAGGATATAATAAAAATAGAAAAACAAGTAGGCAAATAACAAGATAAGCACATAGTGGCAAAGGAGTAGTAGAATTATGAAATGAGTTGAATAACTGTGCATTTTGGATTGTTTCGGAGTTAAAAAGCTGAGATGAGAAATCACAATCCAAAATATGTTATAAGTAGAATACCTGTTAATTAGGAAAAACAATAATCATGCCATGAAGTAAAAAGTTGAAGGAGTTAGTTAAAAAGCAAAGGGAGAAGTTAGAAAGTTAAAAGTGGTGAAAAGTGAAAAAGTGGAAAGCAGTGAGTTAGAAGGAAAAAGTCAAAGTAAGTGGCATTGAGAAATGTTTCCTAAGTAACAAGAAATTCATAAATTTAAAGACTAGTCAACTCATATTCAAAAATATCAGGTTATTGATGATGATATAAAAATAGCAAAAATTAAAATCGAATCATCAAAAGTGCAATTTATTAACCAGGAAATCGAAAGGAATAAGAATGCTGACCCGTGCATTCATGAAGTGGTTTGGGAAAAGCTAAGTAATGCCAAATTCAAATTGCCAAAACCAAAACATGAATGAAAGTCAAAACAATTTACAGAAAATTGGGCAGCATTCTGGCTAAAATTGGATGTTCCCAGATAATAAACAGCAAGCAGAATAGTTCATATAAATTAAAATAAAGCTGCAACATATACGGAATATGAACATGAAAAAGCAGTGTAAAAAGTAGCATGAAACAGTAAAGAACAGCATATGAACAGTATTAACATCACAGCAACATCAGAATTGCAAAATTGATAAAATAAGGAGCACAAACAGCGCAATTATCAGGCCTAAATCCACTAACCACATCCTAGCTACCTAACCACCTAGAATCCACTACAACATACATCTCTAACTATCCTAATTTTAAACATAAACTGAAAAATATTCAACTAACTACGAATGAAAGAAAGGTGGCATTCGGCGGAACCTGGTGGTTAGAGGCACAAGTATGGAACGAAGAGAGGTGGTGGGAGTGGGGTGGTGTTGGCGGCAATGCAGCGGTGACGTAGGATGGTGCGGCGGCAAACCGTGGTTGGCGCGGCGGTGGTTTGGTGGTGCTGGGTTAGGGTTGGGGTACAGGGAGGGGAAGGGGGGTTCGAGGGTTGTGGGGCGGAGGGTGGTTGTGATGGTGGGAGGTGTTGCTGGGGGCGGACGGGAGAAGGAAGAAGGAGGGGGTGGGTGGCGCGGTGGCTCTGGGTGGTTGGTGCTGGGGTGGCGGTCAGGGGTGGTTGGCGGTGGTAATGGGTGCAGAGGAAGGAAAGAAAGAGAGCAGAGGGGACTGGAGAAGGAGAATAGGGACGCGGGGGGAATAGGGTTTCGCGTCACTGGGGTTAGTGAATTTGAATCCACGCGAACGCGTGGGGCATGCGATCGCGTGGCTAGAGTGGAATGGGGTTGACGCGATCGCGTGAGTGACCCGATCACATGGAATGGGTAAAAGGATGAATGACGCGGTCGCGTGAGGCATGCGACCGCGTCGCTGAAACTTGTGCTAAACGCATAATTCCAGCGTCGTTTCAGCGCAACTCTCTGTCTCCATTGGGGTGCCATAATATCCACGTGACGCGAACGTGTCGCTCACGCTTTCGCGTGGGATGGGTGTTTTGCAAGTGACGCATTCGCATCAGGGACGCGAACGCGTGGGCCGTTTTGTGCTAAACGCACACCAGCCGCATGATTCCAGCCCAGATTTCTGGGCGTTGGATTTTTACGCCGATTTCCAGATCATGCGTTCGCGTGATTGACGCGGACACGTGGGAGGTGGTTTCCGCAACTGACGCGAACGCGTTAGCAGTGCGGTCGCGTCGCACGCCTTCCTCTTTTTTTTTATATATGCAGGTATGCAATTATGCAGTATGTAATGCTAATGCAAATGCTATGAATAACATCCAGGTTCAATAATATAACATAAAATCAAACAGTACGAAATAAAAATTGAAAAAGAAACGACCATACCATGGTGGGTTGTCTTCCACCTAGCACTTTTAGTTAAAGTCCTTAAGTTGGACATTAGATGAGCTTCCTGTTATGGCGGCTTATGCTTAAATTCATCCAGAAATCTCCACCAATGTTTGGAATGCCAACAGCCTCTGGGGTCCCAAACTAGGCATGTGAAGCTTTTGAGCAGCTTCAAACAGGTTGTCAGGCTCCCGGGGTGACGAATGTCAGAATAGATTCCAGGATCCCAAACTTTTCTTTTAAATCCACCTTTGTCTTGATCTATATGCTTCCATCCGGGCGGTTTAGAAATTGTATTCTTACCAAGATGACCAAACGTCTTCCGTGACCCATTCAATTGAACTTGATACCAATCCTTGCACTTCGAATTGAAACGTGGAACCTTATTGAAGCTTGTACACCAGCTCTGAGTGCGAGCCATTTCCCTCTTACTCTTAAAGCCGCAGAGAGCTCTAAGCTGGCCATCTGTTTCAAGCAAACTATATTCAAGTAGAAAAGTAAAGATAAAGGTTAAGGATTGTACCCACTTGAAGCTTGTATTAGGTGGTAATGGCCTTGGGATAGGTGTTTCCAGTGGTTCTGTAAGTTCTACTCCCTTGTAATCTTCTGTAAATTCCTCCACTTTTTTGCAAAATTCTTCAGCTGCAACTGCGTCCTGATCAAAGTCTTCTATGTCTTCCTTATCACTTAAGTCATACGTTGGAGGTTAAGAGAAATCTACCTCGACGTCATCTTCGTATTTACTTGGGTAAGGTTCTTCAGGCTCAAGGAATTCAGTTGCGGATGTGAGTTCATGACTAGGAGAGCTTGATTCAAGATCGTCACTGCCCATGGAATCAACTTCTTGGTTTGTTCCGTCCAATTTTTCACAAGGCATATGCTGTGGAGGTTGTGTACTGTCCTCCTTGGTATCAATTTCGGACGTCTCAGCGGAATCCTTTACGGTTCTTGATTCCCATAGAGGTTCAGCATCTCCTAAATCTTCAACCACTTCCTCCTCTACAACTATCATGGCTTCCTCTACTCGTTCCAGTACAAAGTCATGCTCCTCATTGTCCACCGAGGTCTCTAGTGTCTCCTTCATGCTACGATCTTCTTTTAATTCTCCACATGCAGCCATGGGAGTACCTTGAGTTCTCAGATGTCGGGAGGCTATTAAATTTACTACCTTAGTTACGACAGTAGTGAGTTCCAGTACGCCCTTTTCTATCTTTGCTTGCCCTTGAAGAAGAACACGAAGTTTGTCATTCACTGGAGGTTGGGGTGGGTGTGAGGTTTCATTGGTTGGGGGAGAGGGTTCAAAATAAGAATGTGGTGGTTCTTGGGAGTAATTGGATTGGGATTGTGGCGGATAAGGGTCATATGGTGGTCAATGGTGAAAATAAACTTGTGAGTGTGGTGGTTCAAATCTACGTTGAGAGGATGGTCTATAAGCACAGGGTGGGCCTTGTTGGTAATTGCAAGGTGGTCTACCATGTCTATTAGCTTGGTATGCATTGTATAGTGGTCCTCGTCCATGACATCTTGGAGGGTGTTGTTGCCTAAAGGGCTGATCAGATCCTCTTGGCTCCATCCATCTTTGATTGCTCTGACCTTGATGCATGTTCCTGCTATAACTTCCGTTCCCTTCAACAATATTAGAAACAAACTCAAAGCGAGAGGGGTGAGAATTCATAGTAGCTAATAAAAATAAAAAGGGAAAAACAAAAACAAATAAACAATTAAAAGAAAAATATTTACAATAACCAATAATAAGGCACAAGTTTGTAGCTCCCCGGCAACGGCGCCATTTTGACGATCGGTTTTTCTATTGGTAAAGAAATGTAAAAATATGTATTCGCGTTGCAAGTATAGCTTCTAAACCAACAGAAAATCCTTTCGTACAAACGTTTTGGTTGTCACAAGTAACAAACCCCTAAATAAATTGATATCCGAAGTATTTAAACCTCGAGTCGTCTTCTCAAGGAACTGCATGGAGGTATGTTCTTATTATTGGTTATGAGTTTTGTAAATTGGGGGTTTTGAAAGTAAGGAACAAGTAATTTAAATGACAAGTAAAATGAATAAATAACTATAAACTAAACTCTTGGCAAGGTATGAAAATTCGGAAGTCCTATCCTAGTTACTCCTATGAGAATGGATGTTAATCCCACTTAGTTAACCCTTATGAAAGCAAGGGAAAGTCAAGTGAACTAATTAGTTAGATTCCTAAGTCCTAGCCAACTCTTAAGGAAAGACTAGAGTTAGTGGAATACCAGTCAATTTAGCCGACATAACAACCAATCACGGATAGTTGATAACTCAAGAGCTTCCAGTTAATCAATTAAAGCCAATAACATAAAAAGCTAAATAAGAATCAATGATCTGAAATACCTCAATTGCATTAATAAGAGAAAATCAATTTAAACATAAAAAGTTCATAAGTCAATATGGCAACATAAGTAATTAAAGGATAGCATTAAAATATCTGAAAGTAAAAGAGAAATATAAAGTAAAAGGAATATTGAACCTAATGAAGAGTTGAAATTCTAAATCCTTTAATAGGAATCCTAATCCTAAAAACCTAAGAGAGAGGAGAGAACCTCTCTTTCTAAAAACTACATCTAAACTATGAAAAGTGAATAATTGAAGACATGATAATGAATGGATGTATTCCCCCACTTTATAACCTCTAATCTGTGCCTTCTAGACTTGGATCTGGGCCAACAAGGGTTTCACTAATCGCTGGGAGCGTTTTCTGTAATTTCTGGTGCGTGGCGTCTGTCACGTGTCCGCGTGTGTCACTGATAGACCCGTATTTCATGAGTTATTTTGTGCTTAATTTGAGTGATTTATTCAATCCTTCACCCACTTATTCATATTAATTGCATGGTTTTACTTTCCCTTCCTTATTATGTGATGTATGTGAAAAATATGTTTCCTAAGGTTTAAAATTAATTATTTTAATTACCTTTATTTCCATTCGATGCCGTGATTAGTGTGTTGAGTAGTTTCAGATTTTCTAAGGTAGAATGACTTAAGGGATGGAAAAGGAGAAAAACAAAATAAATTCCTTTATTTTCACACTACTAGCCTTAAGCAGAAAAACAAAATAAAATCCTAAGTTGAATCCTTGGTTAGCTTAAGATAGAAAATTATGAATAGATTAAAATGTGGGAAACCTATTGGGAACATGGATGATAGAAACAAAAGGTAGAAAAGTTAAAAGAAATAAAATAAGATTTGGGAAGCATGCTCATGAGAAATCAAAGTGATCAATTACCACGTGCATTAAAAAAAAGTTATTTTTCAGCATTTAATAAAAGAGAATACAAAAGAATTCCCCAATGCAAAATAAAAGCAATGCACATGGGACAAAAACAAAAATTGAAACATGAGCATGTGTTTAATTCCATTCGATGTCGTGATTAGTGTGTTGAGTAGTTTCAGATTTTCTAAGGCAGAATGACTTAAGGGATGGAAAAGGAAACATACAAAAATGGAAGGAAAGCACAAAATGGAGCTTTTGAAGAAACTGGCATCCACGCGATCGCATGGACAAAGCGATCGTGTGTCAAGCGTGAATCAGCAGCGACGCGGCCGCATGACTGACGCGACCGCGTGGCAAGGAAATGCTCCGAATGACGCGACCGCGTGACCCACGCGGACGCGTGATAGAGGCCACGCACCAGAAATTGCAGAAAACGCTCATAGCGAATTCTGAAGCCCTTTTTGGCCCAAATCCAAGTCCAGAAGGCATAGACCAGAGGTTATGAAGTGGGAAATGCATCCATTTAGGGGGAGCTCACATTTTTACTACTTTCCATGATTTAGATTTAGTTTGAGAGAGGTTCTCTCCTCTCTCTCTTAGGATTAGGATTAGGATTTAGGACTTCTCTTAGTTTGTAAGAGTGACTCTCGATCCAGGTTTAATATTTACTTTAATTTATGTTTCTATGCTACTTTTACTTTAATGCTTTTATTCGTACCTATAAATATTGCCAACTTGACTTATGAACCCTTTCCATGTTATGATTTGAATTAATGATTATTTGAGGTATTTCAGTTATTGATTGCTTTCTCCTTAATTTGTGTTACCATTGCTTTCCATCTAAGTATTTATTTTTATTACAACAATTTTACTTTTTCCCTTTTTGGTCTTGGTTAAGAAATCAGTAACTCAACATTATTAAACTCAGCATAATTGATAATCGTTATCTTGATAATTGAACTAAACTTCAATAATCTCAACTTTTTCTTAGGAATTAAATAGGATTCGAAGGTCAAATTAATTAGTCCCTTGACTTTCCTTTGCTTTAGTAAAGGTTAACTAAGTGGAATCTAGATTCAACTTTCATTATTGTTGAGAGAGATAACTAAGTTGGACCTCTAATTTCTCTTACCTTGCCAAAAGTTGCTTTACAGTATTTATTTATTTTAATTGCCATTTACTTTACCTGTCATTCAAATCACTTGCTTCTCACCTTCTAAACCCCGATTTTACAACCTCCATAACCAATAATAAGAACATACTTCCTTGCAGTTCCTTGAGAAGATGACCCGAGGTTTGAATACTCAGTTAACAATTTTTAAAGGGGTTTGTTACTTGTGACACCCAAAACATTTGTAAGAAAGGTTGGTTGCTTGGTTTAGTAACTATACTTACAATGAGAGTTTTTATAACCTCTAAACCATCAATCTTCAGTTCTTCAAAATGGCGCCGTTGCCGGGGAACTGCTAACTACCAACAAGCCCCACCCCGTGCATATAAACCATCCTTTCAACATAACCTCGAACCACCACACTCACAAGCTTTTCTTCCCCATTCGCCACCATATGATCCTTCCTTACCCCAGTACCGATCCAATCACTCCCAGTCACCACCACTTTCCTTTGTATCATGTCCAAGTTCGGCAACCTGAGAAGCAGAGGTTCGCCTAACGGAAACAGTAAATAAATTTCAAACAACCATTCGACAAGTGAAGCAAGTAGTAATTCAATGGGTTTCTAGATGCTCAAATACACAAGGATCAGCCATAGCCCCATGTGAACAGTCTAACGAAGAGCGTAGCATGAAGGAAATACCAGAAACTCCAGTGGATAAGACAGAGAACCACAAGGTTCAATAAGGTTCCACGCTTCACCTCGAAGTACACGGATTGGTATCATGCTTAATTGCATGGATCACGGAGAACGTTTGGTCACCATGGTGAGATTCTACTCTTTAAACCGCCCGGATGGAAACATGTAGATCAAGACGGAGGCAAATTTAATAGCAAAGCTTGGGATCCTGGAATCTATTCTGACATTCGTCACCTCGGGAGCCTAAAAATTTGTTTGAAGCTGCTCAGAAGCCTTACATGCCTAGTTTGGGACCCCGGAGGCTATTGGCATTCCAAGCACTGGTGGAGATTTCTGGATGAATTTAAACACAAGCCACCATAACAGGAAGCCCTTCCAATGTCCAACTTAAGGACTTTAACCAAAAGTGCTAGGTGGGAGACAACCCACCATGGTATGGTCGTTCCTTTTGAAATTTTAATTTTATTTCATTTTGTTTGTTTTTGAATTTTATTTTTATTTTATTAAACCTGGAATCATGCATAGCATTCACATTAAGCATTGCATCCTGCATTCATTTCAAAAAAAAAAAAACGGGGATGCATGATGCGACCGCATGCCCCATGCGATCGCGTCATACTGCGAATACACTACCGACGCGACCGCGTCATCCACGCGGTCGCGTGCCTTGGAGATCGGCGTCAAAAATCCAACGTCCAGAGAGTTAGGTTGGAATCGTGCGGCCCCTGTGCGTTTTGCACAAATTGGCCCACGCGATCGCATGCCCCATGCGATCGCGTCACTTGCACAAAACCAATCCCACGCGACCACGTGAGCGACGCGATCGCGTTGCATGGATTGCACAACACCCTAGGATGAGACAGAGAGTTGCGCTGAAACGGTGCTGGAGTCGTGCGTTTAGCACAATGTCCAGTGACGCGATCGCGCGACCCACGCGATCGCATCATCCCCTCTTCCATCCCTTTCATGCGATCGCGCGACCCACGCGATCGCGTCACCCCCTCTCCTACCCCTCTCACGCGATCGCGCGACCTACGCGATCGCGTCACTCCCATTTTCACCCCAACCACGCGAACCCTACTGATGACAAGTTCTAAGTTTCTGCTATTTAATTTCTTGTTCTTTAAGTTTCAGCAATTTACTTTCCCGCTCTCTTTAATTTCATGCAATTTACATTCTGCAATTCATAAATCACCCAACCAACACTTGATTCGCTTGACTAAATCAACCACTAAGCTAAAATTGCTCAATCCTTCAATCCCTGTGGGATCGACCTCACTCCCGTGAGTTTTTATTACTTGATACGACCCGGTACACTTGCCGGCTAGTTTTGGGTGTTTTGGGAGAGATTCGTTTCTCACCAAAATATCTATCAAGTTTTTGGCGCCGTTGCCGGGGATTGATTAGATTGACAATGATTAAGTGAGGTGGTAATCTAGATCAAGCACTTTTTCTTTAATTTTTGACTAACCCACTAACTGTTTGAAGTTTTGTCCCAACCGGCTACATCCAATTTTCAAGAAAATCATTGTGTTTTCTATTGATTGATTTATATGTCACAAGGAAGGAGGAGTCTCTGAGAAAGAAGAACATCACAACATGAAGCCACAACTCATTACACTAATAGAGAACAATTGTTCCTATGGTGGAAATCCCTTGGAGGACTCTAAACAGCACCTATCCATTTTTCTGAAAACATGTGGGGCTGTCAATCTCAATGGTGTAGACCATGATACCATTAAGCTCATGTTATTTCCCTTCTCACTGAAGGATGAAGCAGCACAATGGCTTGAAACCTTTCCTCAAGGAAGTATAACTAGCTGGGATGAATTGGTTGCCAAGTTTCTAGCCAAATTTTCCTCACCCCAACAACACATCAAGATGAAAGAAGGAGTACATCCATTCATACAAAGAGAGGAAGAACCACTGTTCAAAGCATGGGAGAGATACAAAAAAACAAATGACAAGGTGGATTTCCGAGCGTTTTATGAAGGATTAACCTCCGAAACAAGAAAAGCAGTAGATTACTTCTCAGATGGCCTACTCAAGGCAACAGCAACCATCCAAGGAACTGCGGAGTTCAGTAACAGAGGAGCCAATAACCAACACTCATTTGAGATGCCACAGAATGCAATTTCAGAAAGGGAAGCAATGAATCTTGAAGGGGTGAGAGCAATCATGGATCAAAACAAGCAGCTACACCAGCAAACTCAACAGCAATTGGAATCAATAGCTAGACAAATTGATTCTCTACATTCTGCCACATTGAATGCACAATTTCCACCATGGAAACCACATTCTTATTTAAGAATGAGGGAATTTCAGCATCAGGAACAAAGGGACCTCAACTATAATAACCCCAACTTCCCAAACCTGCAAAAATACCACCATACCAACAAAAATCACTACACACCACCCCAATATACACACCTCCAACCCTATCCTACCCCACCACCTGCCCAAAATGACTTACATCAATCACCACAATTAACACAGTCACAACCAATCCTAAACTTCCAAAAAATCTATGTTCTAGAAATGATGATGGAAAGGTTTATGAAAATTCAAGAAATGACATTAATAGAGCAGGAGGACATAAGGAAAAACCAAGAGGCATATCTCAAGAGAATTGAAAATACACACCTCCAACTCTATCCTACCCCACCACCTGCCCAAAATGACTTACATCAATCACCACAATTAACACAGTCACAACCAATCCTAAACTTCCAAAAACTCTATGTTCTAGAAATGATGATGGAAAGGTTTATGAAAATTCAAGAAATGACATTAATAGAGCAGGAAGACATAAGGAAAAACCAAGAGGCATATCTCAAAAGAATTGAAGGGTACATGGAACAAATGGTTCAAAACCCTGCTAAACTGGGTGAGAGAGAGGGAAATGTATCCCTAAGAGCCACTGAAGATGACTCGAAGAACAATGAAAAAGCTGCTGGGTTGAAAGGGAAAGCAGTTATGGAAAACAAAGAGAAGCCTATGGTGAGAGGAGGAAACCTGATGCAACAGAAACTTCGACCTCCATGATTAGAGGATGAAGGATGTCAAGCTAGTGACAATAAAAGAGCGCTTGTTGGGAGGCAACCCAACCTGAGGGAGTTTTCTGTTCACAACTATTTTAATAAAATGGTTAATCAGTGTTATCTTTATTGCAAGAAGCTAAGTTTGGTGTTGCACACCAAAACAATCTAAGGGAGAATGAAGGATTTTAAGTTTGGTGTTCCACCAAAATCCTATCATAAAACACATTCTCATTTTCTACCCACACGCAACCCCCCTTCCTTCCTCTATCAATTACCCTAAACCCTATCCCCATTACCCCCTTCACCACTGCCCCCTCAGCCGCCACCGCGCCGCCATACCCCTCCACCGCGCCGGACGCCGCTGCAGCCATCACCCAGCCGCTTTCTTACCCCGTTCTACTCCTCACGCCTACCAGGTTCCGACGAACGCCGCCTTCCTGTCCTTCGCAGTTATTTTACAATTTTTTTCTGTTTCTGTTCATAACTAGGATAGATAGATATGCATGTTGTAGTGGATTTTTAGGTTGTTAGGTAGCTTAGGCTGTGGTTAGTGGATCTAGGTCTGTTTACTTGCACTGTTCATGCTTTTGTTTTATCCTAACTGCAATTCTGCTGTTCCTGTGACCTTGTTCATATGCTGTGATTTCCTGCATTTGCTGCTTGTTACTCTGAATTTTCATGTTTCTATTAATTATAGATAACTGCAGCAAGTTTTTAATTCATATGAACTGCCTTGTTTGCTGTTTATTTTCTAGGACAATCCAATTTTAGCCGGAATGCTGCCCAAATTTTTTGGAAATTGTTTTCATTCATGTTTGGGTTTGGCAATCTAAACTCTGTTGTCCTCTGCCTTACCCAAACCATTTCATGAATGCTATGGCAGACTTTCTTATCCTCTTTGATTTCCTGGTTTATAAACTGCATCTGTGATATTTTGATTCCAGTTCTTGCTTTCTTTATAGCTATTAGAATCAACATCACCCTATTTTCCTTGTTCGGTTGTGAGTTAATTCTAGCCATAATTGTGAATCCTTGTTATATGGAATATTTTCTTTATGCCACTTACCTTAAAACCACATTTTATTGACTCACTAATTTTAATTTACTAACTTCTTTTTCAAATTCTAACCCTACTAACCTTTCAAAGTCTCTTTTCTGATTTTTCACTTTCCTCTAACTTTCTAACCATGGCATAATGACTTATTTTCCTATTTACCTTGGATTCTGATAAATTTTGGATTGTAAATTCTTCCTTTCAAACTTTTAAAACTACTATACAATCCTTAATACACCATTACTTAACTCATTTACCTATTTCCAATTCTCTTTTGCCGCTTTGATTTTTCTTTGTTTATTTGCCTATTTGCTTCCCTATTTTTATCCATATCCTGGTTTTTCATTTTTCAGGATGTCTGCCTCACAGAGAAAAGGTAAAGGCAAGGCTACTGGCAAGCACAAGAGAGGAGATTCCTCCCAGTCCATCATTGCCCTCATGCATGATTCCTCATGGCAGGAGAAGAACTTTACACAGCAGGAAAAAGCTGACCAGCTGCTCCCTGCTAATGACCCAACAAAATTTGCAAACCGGTACTGTGAGCTGAAGTACCCAGCTTTTGCAAACTCCAAGAATCTATACCTGGAGAGAACTCTGAAGATTCTAGAAGCACTCTAGCAGTACACCACTGAGCAAATTAAGCAAAGGGGCTGGTTCTTTCTGGAGAGAACACTGACAGAGGTCAATGCATCTTGGGTCCGGGAATTCTATTGCAACTACTACCTCACCACCCTAGATGCAGTGAACCTGAGAGGAAAACAAATTCTGGTCATTGAGGCGGCCTTAGAGGACATTCTCCAACTCCCAGCCAAGTCCGATCAGCCTGATGGTTATTCAAAGGCTGAGGAGGACATGCGCCAGATGCAGTTTGATTGGGATGCTGTAAAGGCACGGATAGCTCTCGACCCGATTGTTCCTTGGGAGATGGGTCAGGACACCACCATGCCTAGAGGGATCAAGAGGGCGTACTTAAATGATGAGGCTCGGTTATGGCACCAGATCTTGAGTAATTATGTGATGCCGAGTACTCACGAGACGGAGATCCCAGCTGCTATGATCACCCTCCTATGGTGTGTACTGGAGGGTAAGGACCTTTACCACGCTTTATCCGGCATTTTATGGCCAGGGTCCATGTCCGAGGCACCCTCCCTTTCCCGTACCTGGTTACACAGCTAGGCCGTCGAGCTGACGTGCCATGGGAGGATGCCGATAAGAGACCACCAACGGCGGACTGCAGGAAGATCATTCCTCACAGCAGGAACTTCCTCGCTATAGGCTACAGACCACCACCCTTCACTGCTACTGATGAGACAGCCCCACCGTCTGCTGGACCCTCTTCATCCACAGCTGCCCCTGCTGCCCCTGCTGCCACCACTGCACCTCCACCTGCCTCTGAGCCCGTATACTGCCTCGTGCACCGCCTATTTCGACAGCTTGATCAGATGGAGCGCCGTAACCGGCGCCAGTATGAGAGATTAGAGCGTCGCAGCCAGCGACGCTATTCGCATCTGAAGCTGATGATCCGACAGGGTGGTGACATCCCCTCCGAGCCCGACACACCATCAGAGCCATCAGAGGAGGAGGAGGATGAGCACGAGGAGGAGACTCACTTCCAGGAGGAAACCCATCAGCAGGCAGCCACAGAGCAGGCTGCCCCACATCAGGAGGTTACGCATCAGATAGAGGCTGTAGATCCGGAGATCCCGATCCAGTCAGCATCGCCTCTACAGCAGCCAGACCCTCAGCCCACCACCACCACAGAGCTTCCAGCTACCATCCCTACCAGTGATGACACCCCTTCACACCCGGCTTGACTGAGCATCAGGGACGATGCTTAATTTTAAGTGTGGGGAGGTCGCCATCTCTGGCGTTTTATTTTGGTGAACCACTAGATCTCTTTTTCTTTTATTTTGGATATTTTTCTGTGTTTTTCTTTTTTTTTCTGAGTACTTATACATTGCTGCTTTTATGTATTTTTACTCTATTTTTGCATTTTGCATTTTTAGTTCATATTTTTACTTATTTAGTTTAGTTTGCAATTCTGACTTATTAGTGGATTAATTAGTATAGTTTACCCTTTTTAGCATAAGATAGCATAGTTAAATTGAAAAATATAAAAAGGAAGTAAGCTAGGAAATTGAACATAACAGATTTAAATCCATAAACCTTATATATATAGCATTACATCATATAGTTAAGCTGACAACATTTCATCAAGGAGGAACATTAAAACTTTAAAAGCTACCCTAAATAATTTTTTTTATGAGAATAATGGGAATTTTTAACTAAACCTGCATAACATATATGAATGATATATGATGCTTGAGTTAGAGAACACACAGCCTGTGAGACTTGAGCCTAATTGTATGGTTGCATTCAAACTATAATTTCATTTCTGTGTGTTTCGTTTCTTTTTATTCTAATGTTCTTTACTTTTCTTTAATCTATATGTCCAATTATAGAATATAGATACATGCCAAAAGAATGATTGAGGCCATCATTTGATTTTAGCTCACTTACCCCAAAATAACCTACCTTTCACATCAACCTTGTTAGCCCCCTTGAGCCTTTAAAATCCTTTTTATTCTATTTAGCCACACTACTAGCCTTAAGCAGAAAAACAAAATAAAATCCCAAGGTGAATCCTTGGTTAGCTTAAGATAGAAAATTATGAATAGATTAAAATGTGGGAAACCTATTGGGAACATGGATGATAGAAACAAAAGGTAGAAAAGTTAAAAGAAATAAAATAAGATTTGGGAAGCATGCTCATGAGAAATCAAAGTGATCAATTACCACGTGTATTAAAAAAAAGTTATTTTTCAGCATTTAATAAAAGAGAATACAAAAGAATTCCCCAATGCAAAATAAAAGCAATGCACATGGGATAAAAACAAAAATTGAAACATGAGCATGTGACAACAAGTGGGATAATATGGAAAAATTGGTAAAGAAAGTTTTGTTCTACTAAATATGTATGTTAGGTGAGATCTTAGTCTAATTAAGGATTCACTTATTAGCTCACTTAGCCTTATACATATATCCCTACCTTTACCTTGGCCCCATTACAACCTTAATCAAAGACCTCATGACTTTTGGTATGACTGTACTCTATAATTGTTGATTGGTTAGATGAAGAACAA
>NC_029793.2:94697160-94708936 GCF_000816755.2 Arachis ipaensis
ATCCTTCACCCACTTATTCATATTAATTGCATGGTTTTACTTTCCCTTCCTTATTATGTGATGTATGTGAAAAACATGTTTCCTAAGCTTTAAAATTAATTATTTTAATTACCTTTATTTCCATTCGATGCCGTGATTAGTGTGTTGAGTAGTTTCAGATTTTCTAAGGTAGAATGACTTAAGGGATGGAAAAGGAAACATACAAAAATGGAAGGAAAGCACAAAATGGAGCTTCTGAAGAAACTGGTATCCACGCGATCGCATGGACGAAGCGATCGCGTGCCAAGCGTGAATCAGCAGCGACACGGCTGCATGACTGACGCGACTGCGTGGCAAGGAAATGCTCCGAATGACGCAATCGCGTGACCCACGCGGACGCGTGATAGAGGCCACGCACCAGAAATTGCAGAAAACGCTCATAGCAAATTCTGAAGCCCTTTTTGGCCCAAATCCAAGTCCAGAAGGCATAGACCAGAGGTTATGAAGTGGGGAATGCATCCATTCAGGGGGAGCTCGCATTTTTACTACTTTCCATGATTTAGATTTAGTTTAAGAGAGGTTCTCTCCTCTCTCTCTTAGGATTAGGATTAGGATTTAGGACTTCTCTTAGTTTGTAAGAGTGACTCTCGATCCAGGTTTAATATTTACTTTAATTTATGTTTCTATGATACTTTTACTTTAATGCTTTTATTCGTACCTATAAATGTTGCCAACTTGACTTATGAACCCTTTCCATGTTATGATTTGAAGTAATGATTATTTTAGGTATTTCAGTTATTGATTGCTTTCTCCTTAATTTGTGTTACCATTGCTTTCCATCTAAGTATTTATTTTTATTCCAACAATTTTACTTTTTCTCTTTTTGGTCTTGGTTAAGAAATCAGTAACTCAACATTATTAAACTCAGCATAATTGATAATCGTTATCTTGCTAATTGAACTGAACTTCAATAATCCCAACTTTTTCTTAGGAATTAAATAGGATTCGAAGGTCAAACTAATTAGTCCCTTGACTTTTCTTTTCTTTAGTAAAGGTTAACTAAGTGGAATCTAGATTCAACTTTCATTATTGTTGAGAGAGATAACTAAGTTGGACCTCTAATTTCTCTTACCTTGCCAAAAGTTGCTTTACAGTATTTATTTATTTTAATTGCCATTTACTTTACTTGTCATTCAAATCACTTGCTTCTCACCTTCTAAACCCCGATTTTACAACCTCCATAACCAATAATAAGAACATACTTCCTTGCAGTTCCTTGAGAAGACGAACCGAGGTTTGAATACTCGGTTAACAATTTTTAAAGGGGTTTGTTACTTCTGACACCCAAAACATTTGTAAGAAAGGTTGGTTGCTTGGTTTAGTAACTATACTTACAATGAGAGTTTTTATAACCTTAAACCATCAATCTTCAGTTCTTCAGTCACGTGGTCGCGTCATCTGGAGTTTTCCTTATCATGCGTTCGCTTTGGTCACGTGTGCGCATCATCTCTGTTCTGCTCATGGCGCGCGTCCGCGTCAGTTACGCGTTCGTGTCGCTGCCTTTTCGCGCTGGGCATGCGACCGCGTTGTCCATGCGTTCATGTCGCTGCCAGTTTCTTCAAAAACTCCATTTTGTGCTTTCCTTCCATTTTTGTATGTTTCCTTTCCATCCTTTAAGTCATTCCTGCCTTAGAAGATCTGAAACTTCTCAACACACAAATCACGACATCGAATGGTAATAAAGGGTAATTAAAATAAATAATTTCAAAGCATAGGAAACATGTATTTCACATATATCACATAATAAGGAAAGGAAAGTGAAACCATGCAATTTACATGAATAAGTGGATGAAGGGTTGAATAAATCACTTAAATTGAGCACAATATATATCATAAAATATGGGTTTATCACCAGTGCTCCCTAGCTGGTGTTTAACGCCAGGCTTGTTGTCTCCATGGGCGTTTGAACGCCCATTTGCCTACCCTTTCTGGCGTTTAATGCTAGAGAAATCCTTACTCCAGGGTATTTTGTTTGTTGTTCTGCATCATTCTGTCTCTGTATAAGCACTGTTCATGATCACTAACATTAAAATTAACTTAAAACATAATCAAAAACTAATTTAAAATAGAAATAACCAGAAAATTAATAAAGTATGAGTGATTATTGGGTTGCCTCCCAACAAGCGCTTCTTTAATGTCTTTAGCTGGACTTGACTATACTTAACTTAGTAATAGTGTTGAGCCTCCTGGCTCTATATCTCCTTCAAGGTAATGCTTGACCCTCTGTCCATTCACAGTGAATCTGGTTTCTTTACCTTGAAGTTCTATGTGTCCATAAGGTGATACACTGGTAACCACAAATAGTCCCATCCAACGGGATTTGAGTTTTCCAAAAAACAGTTTGAGTCTTGAGTTGAAGAGCAGGACTTTCTGTCCTAGTTCAAAGACTCTGGAAGATAACTTCCTGTCATGCCACCTTTTTTTCTTTTCCTTATAGATTTTTGCATTTTCAAATGCATTCAAGCAGAATTCGTCCAACTCATTTAGTTGGAGAAGCCGATTTTCTCCTGCTGTCTTAGCATCAAAGTTGAGGAATCTAGTAGCCCAATAGGCTTTGTGTTCTAGTTCCACTGGCAAATGACAGGACTTTCCATATACTAACTGATATGGTGAAGTTCCAATTGGGATTTTGAAAGCTGCTCTGTATGCCCACAGAGCATCATCAAGTGTTCTAGCACAATCCTTTCTACAAGCGCTTTCTATAACAACCCCGTTTTTCGAGTACGCGAGATCTTTTTTGAAGACACGAATTTCTCCGGAAGTTCAATAAAGGGAACACCTTTGATGTATCATCAAGCGTCTCAATCGTCATTGTCATTATGTCATCTTTAAGCTAGAACCTCTTTTGGGGCAAGCTCGATAACGCAATCACGAAGAACCTAGTTTTTGAACCGTATCGGTTAGGAGTTTTGATTCTGATTTTTGTAAATAGTCTCAGTTTGTCGAACCGGACTCGATTCATGAGAGAAGAGAGATAATAGTATAATATTATCATTATATTAGTATTAGAAGCTGCTTGAATGATATTATAAGGTTACCTAGTCTGTTTTAGTTGAAAATAGGAAATCGGTTTAATCAGGTTCACAATTTACTGGTGCAGCTTAGCACCAGCACTCTCTGATGTCTTTAGCAATGCTAAGGCCTCATCATACATGTTTTATTCTCATATTAAATATATTATTAGTGTCATTTATGCTATTAGCTCAGAAAATAATTTTTAGAGATGTTTTTACAAGTGTTCCGATACATCTAGTTTTAGTAGTTATACACCTGAGATATTTTAATATTATTTTAACCCACCTCCAAGCCAACCAATCACAACTTACCCTACACGCCCAAAACCCCCAAGGCTGCCTCATTTGCTCATTGTGGCCGAAAATCATCAAGAGAAAAAGGAGATAAAGTTCTTGGTTCATAAATCTTCAAAGCTTGATTTCTGCTGAACTAAAACTCAAATCAAAATTCCAATCCGACCAAAATGATCCTCTCTTCTTTCTCTACATAATCATATGACTTATCAAGGCTGGAATCAAGGTGAGTTGGCTGCACCATCTCCCTTTTGCTTCGGTTTCAAGGAAACATGCTTAAACATGTGTTTTCTTGATGTTCTTCCTTAGGAATCATGCTTAACTTGAGTTGAGGGCCAAGAAACATTAATTTCCAGCAAGTCTAAGGTGAGATATCCCTTCCTAACATGCTAAGAGAGATTTGGTCAGTTGAGGGTTTGTAGATTTAAAGTTGTTCTTGATGTGATTTAGGAGAAAAAAATTGCTTAAGGACCACCTGAAAGTATCACTGAATTTAGAGCAGCAAAACCAGGTAGGGTTTGATGAATTTAATCTTGATTGACTGTGTTTGAGTTTTTTAATTATGATCTGGTTTGGCTGTGCTTGAAATTGATGATTTATATGAGTGATTCTTGTTGAAAAGTTGATGAAAATTTGATGAAATTTGATGAAATTCAAGCTATGAATTTATGTTCTTGAGTGCAGCTGGAAACCAAAACCCTAGGCCCTAAATTAGGGTTCAATTTGTGTTAAAATCATGTAGAAAAGATGGGATTTTAGTGGCTGGAATTTATTACGAATTATGGTAAAAATCGGTTGCTGAAAAGATTGAAAAACGGGAAAAAACAGAGAAAGAATCTGAAAATTTTATGAAGAACACTTTGAGTGTGGTGAACAATAATGAAGAACAGGCTTTTGATCCATAAAAGGGCAAGGAAGTAAAAGTTTTGGTGTTTGGGGGATTATTTGGTAATTTCCAAAAGTTAGGGTGGTTAAAGTAGAAATATTAAAAGTTACGGGTGGTAAAAAGTAAATTTTAAAGGTTTAAAGTTAAAGTGGGGGTAATTTTTGAAATTTTAATGATAAAATAATAAATAATAATAAAATATTAAATAATAATATTTAATTAAAAATAATATTTTAATAAAAATAATAAAATAATGCGGAAAAGGCAATTTTCTGTAAAAGTTTTAGAAAGACAACTTTAAGCTCAGAATCTCATAACTACCTTCATAAAACACTTAGGGAGTGGTAATAACCAAGGTTCAGAAAACCAGTTCGGACCGGCCGGTCGAACCGGTTGAACCATGAACCGAACAGAAAAGCGATCTAGGGAAATAGGAAAACCGTAAAATCTGAAAATCGGAATTAAACCGGTGAACCGGCTGATAACCGTCGATCGAACCGAATCGTGACCCGGCCGGTTTTTTGGCTGGGTAGCAAAACGTTGCTGTTTCAGCCTCTGGAACCCTAAATTAGTAACCAAATCCCTAATTGGATCCTGACTGAGTGAGTGAATCCCCCTCATTCTCATCGAACTGATAATGCCACCGCGTCGAGCCACCGCTGTCGATCCTTCGAACAACCACCTAATCATGCAATAGCCGTCGTTCCTTCGACCAGTCACCTCCGTCGTGCAGTAGCCATCGTTCATTGGAACAGCCACCTCCATCGTGCAGCAGCCGTCGTCCCTTCGAAGGTGCTCCACCACTGCTTGGTCACTAGGCGTCGCTGTCTCCCGCTCTCCCTATTACATGTTCTGTTGAAGCCTTGAAGGTTCCTTCAAGCTTCTAGAGTTCCAAGTAATTTTTGTTTTAATTATGATTGTTTGATTGAATAACTGTTGCATATCTCTGTCTCCCTGATGAGTTTGATTGAGTAGTTCTTTGATTTTGTGAAGCTCTGTGAACTCTGAAACTGTGAACTCTGAAACTGTGAACTCTGTCTCCCTATTTTATTTTTCTTTGAACTGTGTAGTGTGAAACTATGAACTGATTCAACTGATCCTGCTAAATTGAATTATGAACTTTGGTTAATAATTGTTGTTTACTGATTATTGAAACTGAACTGATTTTGCTCTGTTTACTAAACTGGATTTTGTTGTTTGTTGAATAATTGTGAATAATTTTGAATAATTTTGGATTTTGTCTGTTCGCCACCAGCTCTGCATTCTTCCCTGTCTTCCACTAACCCTAGGTATAAATCTAATTTGTTGTAATAATAATTGTTGAAGCATGATTAATTGTTAGTTCTAAACCTTGCTGTTGATTGCTTAAAGCATGAATAATTGTTGTTGATTAATTTTTTAGTGCTGATTGCTTGAAGCATTATCAACAATAACAAGTTTGTTTTCGGAGAATTTCTTGATTCCTCTTACAAAGATTATACAAGATAAATTTGAAATGGAATTGTTTGTTTTTCTATTTCCATATACATATTTATTATGCCATTAAACATGTTCATGAATTGGACAATTTCTGCAGAAAAACTTAGTAAAGAACAAATAATTTCAACATAACAGGATTGAACACCTTTATCTACAAGTTTTGAGGGGCCATCGAAACATGCAAGATCTTTTTCCAAATATTTTGCTAGACCCATATGATTAGCCTTCTCTCTTACATTTCTTTTTAGTGCACTACTATGACAAACCTCAGAAGCATGTTGAAGGAGTTCCCTATACAGATATCCCTGTTTTTCTCTTAGGGCAATATAGACAAGCGAAGGTCTCATCTGATATTCTCATAATGTGAATTCCCTTCTTGAGCTCTTCATAAGATTCATCTACATACCATGAACTTATTTAAGGTGCACTTGCACTAGTATCCATGTTAGATGTGGACCAATGAGCCATTACAATTTCTCCCAGCCAAGGTATTACAATAGCTGAAACATAGATATTAACACTAGAACAGTGTACAGATGGTTGCCATTTTGGATTACCTATCGCTTCCATGAAAAAAAAACAAACATTGTGAAGTAGCAAATTTCTTCAAAAAATTATCCAATTTAATCAAATTTAATGTGTTTATTTATATTTATTTATTATTTTATTATAAAACGGTTTTTTCGGTTCAACCACAGTCGAACCGGTTGAACCTATGAACTAGTAACTAGAGAGGTTCGATGACTGGTTCGGTTTTCAGAACCTTGGTAATAACATATTAGTGAGGCAAAGATAAAGAAAAGATAAAAAGTTAAAGAAGAGATGAAAATCAGAGAAAAAGTTTGTAAAGTTTTAATGACAAAAAACAAACAGAGATTAGTGAACGAACTAGGGCAACATAGTTAGTTCTTGAATTGCGCCTAAGGTTAGGTATAATATGAAAAGTTAAACTGTTTTAGTATAGACTTAATGAACCTATACTTGGGACAGGCTAACTATTCATACCAAAATTTACATAATCTTTAAATACATACGTTAAGCAGAGAAATCAGAGCAGAGTAGAGAAACACAGAAAACAGAGTAACCAAGCCAGAGTAAAGAGGTAAAGAGAAAAAAAATAATATAGATACAGAGAAAAGAGTAATCAGAGCTGAGTAAAGAGACAGAGAGAGAAGAGCAGTAAAACACACGAACTGAAAATGTTAAATACGGGAAGTACTCACGAACTGAATGATTATTGGTCTCGAGGAAACCTACGAACTATTAACTATTTAGTGTGCGGGAAAAACCCACGAATTGATAATCATTGATTATGGGAATAACCCATGAACTGTTGATAATGTTTGATCTCGGGGAAACCAACAAACTGAGGATCTCTGTTTTGTTGTATGTTTATCTCGGGAAAACCTACGAATTGAGGATCTCTGTTTTGTTTATGTGTTGATCTCGGGGATGCCCACGAACTGAGAATCACTATTTCCCCTTGTGCGTATATTATGGGGTCGAGCTTTGTGCCGACTGCTGGTAGTCACGAAGGAGTGGCATTCTTACCACCGACACGTATGCACTAAGGACACAAAGGGAAATCATATCTGGGACTTGTTCCGAGGTAATGTCGGGCTGCAGGGTGTAAAACGACACGTGAGCTCATGGCCTGCATAGGGGTGTTCTAACTAAAAGTCTATACTCTAATAAAGGCTGGATCACCGAATATTGTCAACTGCTTGTGATGTATTTATGTGTGGCTATTTATAACTGTTTTATCTATTATCATCTATGAATTGATTATGAATGATTGATGAGCGGATAATTTATACCCGTTTTGGCATTGTTTTTACATAGTTTTTAGTATGTTTTAGTCACTTTTTATTATATTTTTATTAGTTTTTATTCAAAAATCACATTCTGGACTTTTCTATGAGTTTGTGTGTTTTTCTATAATTTCAGGTATTTTCTGGCTGAAATTGAGGGACCTGAGCAAAAATCTGATTCAGAGGCTGAAAAATGACTGCAGATGATGTTGGATTCTGACCCTCCTGCACTTGAAATGGATTTTCTCGAGCTATAGAAGCCCAATTGACGCGCTTTTAATTGCGTTGTAAAGTAGACATCCTGGGCTTTCCATCAATATATAATAGTCCATACTTTGCTCAAGAATTGATGGCCCAAACTGGCGTTCAAAGTCAGCCTAAAACTTTCTGGCGTAAAAACGCCAGAACTGGCACCTTTTTCGGCGTTAAACGCCCATTCTGGCACCCAGGGTGGTTTTTAACGCCAACTTTGGGCATATGCACGTGAAATCTTGGAAGCTCATCCCAGACACGCACCAAGTGGGTCCCGGAAGTGGATTTCTGCACTATCTGCACTTAGTTACTCACTTTCTGTAAACCTAAGTTACTAGTCTAGTATAAAAACTACTTTTTGAGATTCATTTTGCACCTCATGACATTTTTTACACTTCATATTGTATATTCTACGGCAGGAGTCTCTAAACCCCATAGGTGGGGGTGAGGAGCTCTGCTATGTTTCAATGGATTAATGCAATTACTACTGTTTTCTATTCAATCACGCTTGATTCTATTCTAAGATATTCACTCGTACTTCAATATGGAGAATATGATGATCCGTGACACTCATCATTATCCTCAACCCTATGAACACGTTCCTGACAACCACTCCATTCTATCTGAGTTCAACGTAGCCATTGGGCGACAACTTGAGTGCGTATCTCTTGGGTTTCTAATCCACGGACCGAGTCTGGAGGTTAGAACCTTCGTGGTATAGGCTAGAACCAATTGGCAGCATTCTTGGGATCCGAAAAGTCTAAACCTTGTTTGTGGTATTCTGAGTAGGATCTGGGAAGGGATGACTGTGACGAGCTTCAAACCTGTGAATGTTGGGCGCAGTGATAGTGTGCAAAAGGACAAGGGTCCTATTTCGACGCTAGTGGGAACCGACAGATGATTAGCCGTGCGGTAGATGTACATGGTATTTTTCATCCGAGACGAGAAATCCGACAGTTGATTAGCCGTGTAGAGATCGTACCTGGTATTTTTCATCCGAGAGGATCATACAGCTTGCCATTGAAGGAAGCCATGCGTGTTTGAAGAAGAAGACAGTAGGAAAGCAAAGATTCAGACGACAGAGCATCTCCGGAACCTCAGCCTGTTTCTCATTACTGAATCACAAGTACTATTTATTTCATGTTATTTATTTTTCATAAATACAATCACTCTTATCATTAATCTCATGACTAAGATTTACAAAATAACCATAGCTTGCTTCAAACCGATAATCTCCGTGGGATCGACCCTTACTCACGTAAGGTATTACTTGGACGACCCAGTGCACTTGCTGGTTAGTTGTGCGGAGTTGTGAAAAGTGTAATCATAATTTCGTGCACCAATGATTCTGTTTGTTAATCCAAACGTTTAAAAAAAAGTACCTCGCAAAATAACTACGCTTTTAACAACGAATCAGGCTCATATAATAAGTAATAGATAATAATTAGGAAGACAAGTTGGTAGCGCTCAGTTTCTAGTATGATCATGACGTACCAGAAATTGGGTTGTTACACTTTCTGTCCTCTCTAGGATTCACTTTAGTTCTCTATTTGAGACTTCAGCTTGTCCATTTGTTTGGGGATGATACGGTGTTGCTACTTTGTGGCGAACTCCGTAACGGCTTAAAACAGAATCCAGTTGTCTGTTGCTGAAATGAGTACCTCCATCACTAATTAGTGTCCTATGGACACCAAATCTACTGAAGATATTCTTTTGGAGGAACTTCATTACTACTCTGGTGTCATTAGTGGGTGTTGCTATTGCTTCAACCAATTTAGACACATAATCAACTACCACAAGGATGTAGATGTTTAAGTATGAAGGCGGGAAGGGTCCCATGAAATTGATGCCCCATATGTCAAATAACTCAATCTCTAGGATTCCTTGCTGAGGCATGCTGTGACCATGAGGGAGAGTGCCAACCCTTTGGCAACTATCACAGTTACGGACGAACTCTTTAGAATCCTTAAAGAGAGTAGGCCAGTAAAAGCCACTTTGGAGAACCTTGGTAGCTGTCTGCTCACCTCCAAAGTGTCCTCCATAGTCTGAGCCATGATAATGCCACAGGATTCTCTGTGCTTCTTCTTTAGACACACAACGTCGGATTATTCCATCCGAGCATCTCTTAAAGAGATATGGCTCATCTCATAGGTAATATTTTGCATCATGCATGAGTTTTCGAGCTTGCTGCATGGTAAACTCTTTGAGAATGAACCTTATAGCCTTGTAATTTGTAATGTCTATAAACCAAGGTACTGTCCGGATGGCATTGAGTTGCTTATCTGGAAAGGATTCAGATATGTCAGTGGAGGGAGAAGAAGTCCCTGTTACTGACTCAATCCTAGACAAGTGGTCAGCCATTTGATTTTCTATGCCTTTTTTGTCTCTAATTTCTATATCAAACTCTTGCAGGAGTAAGACCCATCTTATAAGTCGAGGTTTAGAATCCTGCTTGGTGAGCAGATACTTTAGAGCAGCATGGTTAGTATAAATAATGACCTTAGATCCTACTAGGTAGGATCTGAACTTGTCAATGGCATAGACCACTGCAAGTAGCTCCTTTTCTGTAGTACTGTAGTTTTTCTACGCATCATTTAATACATGACTAGCATAATAAATGACATGCAGAAGCTTGTCATGTCTCTACCCCAGGACTGCGCCAATTGCATGATCGCTGGCATCACACATTAGTTCAAAGAGTAAGTCCCAGTTGGGTGTAGAGATGATAGGAGCAGTGACAAGCTTGGCTTTCAGAGTTTCAAAGGCGTTGATGCGTGGCAGAGATTAGACCAATTAAGAGATTATAATATAATAGAACAGCGTTGCGAGTATAGCTCTTAACCAGCAAAAATCCGCCTCATCAATTTAGAAAGGTTGTCACAAAAAAAGTTTAGAATAAAAATATTGGGAGTATGAGTCCCAGGTCGTCTCCCAACGAGTTGCTAGAAAGGGTGCTAAGTTATTAATCAGAAGTTTTCTGAGAATCTTGAGAGTTGAATGACAGAAAATAAATAATTGTAATTTAAAAGAGAAATATATATTCTAATTAAAAAGCCTTGACTGGGGGAATGATTAATCGGAAGTTCTATCCTTATTGGAATTCTCTCAAGTGTAGTGTAAAGAGGTTGTTATTTCCACTTAGTTAACCCTTACTAAATAAAGAAAAGTCAAGTGATTGAGCTAACTCTTATTCACAAATCCTAGACCTCTCCCTTGGGAAGGTCTAGCGTTAGTAAATACAGAATTAGCCAACAACTTCCAATTTAACTAACCACTTGAGCATTCCAACTTAAGTGTCTCCTCTTAATCAACCCCCATGTCAAGTAGGGAATCTACTCAATTGACATGGATACCATCTTCGTTATTAGGAGTTTGGAATAGAAAAGAGACATGATAATTTAAATAAAATAGAGATTCAAAATTAATTAAAAGTAAAAGTAATCCTTTGCATTAACACTTGGTATGCGAAATTGTTACTCTGAGGTTGTAAAATTTGTTGTTCGTTCTCTCCCTGGCAATGGCGCCAATAACTGGTGCACAATACCATGGTCTAAACATAACTTCACAACTTCGCACAACTAACCAGCAAGTGCACTGGGTCGTCCAAGTAATAAAACCTTACGTGAGTAAGGGTCGATCCCACGGAGATTGTTGGTATGAAGCAAGCTATGGTCATCTTGTTAATCTCAGTCAGGCAGATATCAAATGGTTATGGAGTTTTCGAATAATAATAATAAATAAACAGAAAATAAAGATAGAAATACTTATGTAATTCATTGGTGAGAATTTCAGATAAGTGTATAGAGATGCTTTTGTTCCTCTGAATCTCTGCTTTCCTGCTGTCTTCATCCAATCAGTCTTACTCCTTTCCATGGCAAGCTTTCTGTAAGGGCATCACCATTGTCAATAGCTACATCCCATCCTCTCTGTGAAAAGGTCCAAATGCTCTGTCACGGCACGGCTAATCATCTGGAGGTTCTCGATCATACTGGAATAGGATT
>NC_029793.2:94712118-94729361 GCF_000816755.2 Arachis ipaensis
TGGTATGCGAAATTGTTACTCTGAGGTTGTAAAATTTGTTGTTCGTTCTCTCCCTGGCAATGGCGCCAATAACTGGTGCACAATACCATGGTCTAAACATAACTTCACAACTTCGCACAACTAACCAGCAAGTGCACTGGGTCGTCCAAGTAATAAAACCTTACGTGAGTAAGGGTCGATCCCACGGAGATTGTTGGTATGAAGCAAGCTATGGTCATCTTGTTAATCTCAGTCAGGCAGATATCAAATGGTTATGGAGTTTTCGAATAATAATAATAAATAAACAGAAAATAAAGATAGAAATACTTATGTAATTCATTGGTGAGAATTTCAGATAAGTGTATAGAGATGCTTTTGTTCCTCTGAATCTCTGCTTTCCTGCTGTCTTCATCCAATCAGTCTTACTCCTTTCCATGGCAAGCTTTCTGTAAGGGCATCACCATTGTCAATTGCTACATCCCATCCTGTTGTGAAAAAGGTCCAAATGCTCTGTCACAGCACGGCTAATCATCTGAGGTTCTCGATCATACTGGAATAGGATTCACCCTCCTCTTCCTGTTCGAAAATTTCTGTAAGGTTATATCTGGATTGTTGTATTTTAGCTTCTCTTAGTTTCCTCTTCAGAGTCCTTTCAGGTTCAGGGTCTGCTTCAACAAGAATGTTCTTGTCCTTGCTCCTGCTCATATGAAAAAGAGGGAACAGAAAAATAATAATAGGGATCCTTTTTACCCAGGTATAGAGGTTTCCTTGTGTGAGTAGAAGAAGAAAAGAATGTAATATAAAGAAGGGAAGAAGAGAAAATTCGAACACAGATGGAAGAGGGGGTTCGAATTTGGGTGAAATGAAGTGTTAGTAGATGAATAAATAAATAGAAGGAGATGAGAGAGAAAGAGAATTTTCGAAAATAAAATAAAATTTTGAAAAGGGGTTAGTGATTTTTGAAAATTAGGAATGAAAGCAAATTAAAATTAAAAATTGAAACAATTAGTTAATTAAAAAGAATTTTTAAAAAAGAGGGAAGAGATTTTCGAAAATTAGAGAGAGAGAGTTAGTTAGGTAGTTTTGAAAAAGATAAGAAACAAACAAAAAGTCAATTAGTTAGTTGAAAAAGATTTGAAAATCAATTTTGAAAAGATAAGAAGATAAGAAGTTAGAAAAGATATTTGAAAATCAAATTTTTGAAAAAGATAAGATTTTAAAAAAAAATATGATAGAAAGATATGATTAGAATTAGTTTTGAAAAAGATTTGATTTTTAAAATCACAATTAATGACTTGGTTCACAAGAAATCACAAGATATGATTCTATAACTTAAAGTTTGAATCTTTCTTAACAAGCAAGTAACAAACTTGAAATTTTTGAATCAAAACATTAATTGCTGATGATATTTTCGAAAATATGATAAAATTAAGAAAAAGATTTTGAAAATATTTTGAAAAAGATTTTTGAAATTTTCGAAAAGAAATAATAAAAAAATGGAAAAGATATTATTTTTTATTTTTGAATTTTTAATGATGAAAGAGAAAAACATGAAAATGATGCAATGCATGAAAATTTTGGATCAAAACAATGAATGCATGCAAGAATGCTATGAATGTCAAGATGAACACCAAGAACACTTTGAAGATCATGATGAACATCAATAACTTATTTTTGAAAATTTTATATGCAAAGAAAACATGCAAGACACCAAACTTAGAAATCTTTCATGTTCAGACACTATGAATGCAAAAATGCACATGAAAAACAAGAAAAGACATAAAACAAGAAAACATCAAGATCAAACAAGAAGACTTACCAAGAACAACTTGAAGATCATGAAGAACACTATGAATGCATGAATTTTTCGAAAATTTTATGCAAACTTTAAAACATGCAATTGACACCAAACTTAAAATTGACTCAAGACTCAAACAAGAAACATGAAATATATATTTTTATTTTTATGATTTTCTAATTTTTTTGGTATTTTTCGAAAATTAATTTGAAAAAGAAAAATAAGGATTCCAAAAGTTTTAATATGAATTCCAGGAATCTTGCATTCTTAGTCTAAAGCTTCAGTCCAGGAATTAGACATGGCTCACTAGCCAGCCAAGCTTTCAATGAAAACCCCGGTCCAAAACACTAGACATGGCCAATGGCCAGCCAAGCTTTAAGTGACAAATCAAGCATACAGCAGCTGATGGATTAGCAACAACTAGCTTGCTCTTGATAATGTTGGGTTGGAAGCCCCAGTCCAAAAGAATTTAGACATAGCTTTACAGCCAGCCAGGCTTCAACATGCTTCATGAAACACTAGAATTCATTCTTAAAAATTCTGAATAAAAATATATTTTATTTTTTTGAAAATATTTTTAATTAATTTTTTTTGAAAACTTTTTGAAAATAAAATAAGAAGAAAATTACCCAATCTGAGCAACACGATGAACCGTCAGTTGTCCAAACTCGAACAATCCCCGGTAACGGCGCCAAAAACTTGGTATGCGAAATTGTTACTCTGAGGTTGTAAAATTTGTTGTTCGTTCTCTCCCTGGCAATGGCGCCAATAACTGGTGCACAATACCATGGTCTAAACATAACTTCACAACTTTGCACAACTAACCAGCAAGTGCACTGGGTCGTCCAAGTAATAAAACCTTACGTGAGTAAGGGTTGATCCCACGGAGATTGTTGGTATGAAGCAAGCTTTGGTCATCTTGTTAATCTCAGTCAGGCGGATATCAAATGGTTATGGAGTTTTCGAATAATAATAATAAATAAACAGAAAATAAAGATAGAAATACTTATGTAATTCATTGGTGAGAATTTCAGATAAGCGTATAGAGATGCTTTCGTTCCTCTGAATCTCTGCTTTCCCGCTGTCTTCATCCAATCAGTCTTACTCATTTCCATGGCAAGCTTTCTGTAAGGGCATCACCGTTGTCAATGGCTACATCCCATCCTCTTGTGAAAAAGGTCCAAATGCTCTGTCACAGCACGGCTAATCATCTGAGGTTCTCGATCATGCTGGAATAGGATTCACCCTCCTTTTGCATCTGTCACTACGCCAAGCACTCGCGAGTTTGAAGTTCGTCACAGTCATTCAATCCCTGAATCCTACTCGGAATACCACAGACAAGGTTTAGACTTTCCGGACTCTCATGAATGCCGCCATCAATCTAGCTTATACCACGAAGATTCTGATTAAGAGATCCAAGAGATATTCATTCAATCTAAGGTGGAACGGAAGTGGTTGTCAGGCACGCGTTCGTGGGGGAATGATGATGATTGTCACGTTCATCACATTCATGTTGGAGTACGAATGAATATCTTAAAAGCGGAATAAGTTGAATTGAATAAAACACAGTAGTACTTTGCATTAATACATAAGTGATGAAGGTTCAGGCATGGCCGAGAGGCCAGCCCCCAAACGTGATCAATATGATTCAAAGATGAACTAAAAATCATAAAATGTCTAATACAATAGTAAAAAGTCCTATTTATACTAAACTAGTTACTAGGGTTTACAGAAGTAAGTAATTGATGCATAAATCCACTTCCAGGGCCCAATTAGTGTGTGCTTGGGCTGAGCTTGAAGTTTACACGTGCAGAGGCTTCTTCTGGAGTTGAACGCCAAGTTGTAACGTGTTTTTGGCGTTCAACTCTGGTTCGTGACGTGTTTCTGGCGTTTAACTCCAGACTGCAGCGTAGAACTGGCGTTCAACACCCTTTTGCGTCGTCTAAACTCGGCCAAAGTATGAACTATTATATGTTGCTGGAAAGCCCTGGATGTCTACTTTCCAACGCAATTCGAAGCGTGCCATTTTGAGTTCTGTAGCTCCAGAAAATTTACTTTGAGTGAAGGGAGGTCAGAATCCAACAGCATCAGCAGTCCTTCTTCAACCTCTGAATCTGATTTTTGCTCAAGTCCCTCAATTTCAGCCAGAAAATACCTGAAATCACAGAAAAAAACACAAACTCATAGTAAAGTCCAGAAATGTGAATTTAACATAAAAACTAATAAAAACATCCCTAAAAGTAACTAGATCCTACTAAAAACATACTAAAAACAATGCCAAAAAGCGTATAAATTATCCGCTCATCAACAATCCATGAAAATAATCCAATTGTAACTTTAAACAAGAATTAAGAATATAGAATAAATAAAAGAGTAAGGAAACAAACTAGAATAGTATCTTCAACGGAGGTGATGACTCTTCAATATCCAAAAGCAAAAGCATAAAACTAATAAACTATGAATGTAAAGAAAACCTAGAGGAAAAGTAATTTTCTCTCTAGATTCAGATCTAAAATGCTAAAACTACGCTAATGAGAATGTGTGAATGTGTCTTGAGTCTCTGCATGTTCCCTGGCTCTATTCTGTGTTTCTAGGCCAGAAACTGGGTCAAAACTCGGCCCGAAATCACCCCCAGCGTTTTCTGTTATTTTTGCAGATCGCGCAGGTCACGCGTACGCGTCAGTCACACGTGCGCGTCATTTGGTGAATTTCCTTCTCATGCGTACGCGTTAGGCACGCGCACGCGTCATCTTGCAGAACTCCAATCCAAGCGTACGCGTTAGGCACGCGCACGCGTCGCTGCAAATTTCTCCATTACGGCGCTCGCGTGAGCCATGCGTGCGCGTCGGTGCTCGCTGGTTATCTCCTTGGTTTCTTGTGTTTCTTCCATTTTTGCAAGCTTCCTCTCCATTCTTTAAGCCATTCCTGCCCTATAAAGCCTGAAACACTTAACACACGGATCACGGCATCGAATGGTATAAAGGAGAATTAAAATATTCAAATTAAAGATCTCTAGCGAGCAAGTTTTCAACCATAGAATAACACTAGGAAGGAAATTGTAAAATCATGCAAATCATATGAATAAGTGGGTAGAAGCTTGATAAAACCATTCAATTAAACACAAGATAAACCATAAAATAGTGGTTTATCAAGCGTGCAAGCATTCTTGGTCAAAGACAAATGGAACATCAGTGGCCAAGAGATTGCACAGGGATTTTGCGATTTTTGAAAAATCTTTGATGAACCGCCTGTAAAATCCTGCATGTCCTAGGAAACTTCTGATTGCCTTGACATTAGTAGGTGGAGGCAAGTGTTTTATCACTTCCACCTTAGCTTGATCTACTTCTATCCCCTTATTTGAGATCTGATGTCCAAGAACAATGCCTTCAGTTACCATGAAATGGCATTTTTTCCAGTTTAGAACTAGGTTTGTTTCTTGGCATCTTTTCAGAACTCGGGTCAGATGATCAAGACAGGAGTCAAATAAGTCTCCGAAAACAGAGAAGTCATCCATGAATACTTCAAGAAACTTCTCTACCATATCAGAGAAGATGGATAACATACATCTCTGAAAGGTGGCAAGTGTATTGCACAGGCCAAATGGGATTCACCTGTAGGCAAACACGCCAGATGGGCATGTGAATGCTATTTTCTCTTGATCATGTGGATCCACTGCTATTTGATTGTACCCAAAATATCCATCCAGGAAATAATAAAAAGCATGACCTGCTAGTCTTTCTAGCATCTGGTCTGTGAAGGGTAAAGGAAAGTGATCTTTCCTGGTGGCGTCATTGAGTCTTCTATAGTCGATGCACATACGCCACCCTGTAACTGTCCTTTTTGAGATCAACTCATTTTTTTCATTATGAACCATTGTCATGCCTCCCTTCTTAGGAACAACCTGGACAGGGCTCACTCAGGGGCTGTCAAAAATGGGATAAATGATCCCAGCCTCCCAGAGCTCAATGACTTCCTTCTGCACTACTTTCTTCATAGACGGATTCAATCGCCTCTGTGGTTATACCACAGGTTTGGCATTATCCTCCAGCAGGATTTTATGCATGCATCGGGCTAGGCTAATACCTTTAAGGTCACTTATAGTCCACCCAAGGGCGGTCCTATGTCTTTTGAGCATCTTAATTAGTGTTTCTTCTTCCTGTGGTTCTAAGACAGAGCTCATGATCACAGGATACGTATCTCCATCTCCTAGAAATGCATATTTCAGGGAGGAAGATAATGGCTTAAGCTCAAGCTTTGGAGGCTTCTCCTTTTTCTCAGAGGTTTCCAGAGGTTCCTCTGAATCAGGCTGGATATCATCAAGGATATCATTCAACCCTTCCTTGAGGCTTTCGGCCATGTTGACCTCTTCCACCAGGGAATCAATGAGGTCAATGCTCATGCATTCCTCAGGGATGTCTGGATGCTGCATAGCTTTGACAGCATTTAGTATGAACTTTTCCTCATTTACTCTTAGGGTTACTTCCCTTTTTTCAACATCAATGAGGATCCGTCCTGTAACTAGGAAGGGTCTCCCTAGGATAAGGGATGCACTCTTGTGCCCTTCCATGTCCATCACCACAAAGTCAGTGGAGAAAGCAAAGGGTCCAACTCTGACAATCATGTCTTCAATTACTCCTAATGGTATCTTAATAGAACCATCATCAAGTTGAAGGCATATCCGAATTGGTTTGACTTCATCAGTCAAACAAAGCTTCTTTATTAACGAAGCAGGTATTAGGTTGATGCTTGCTCCAAGGTCACATAGAGCTGTCCTTGTACAAGCATCACCTAGAGTGCATGGTATCATAAAGCTTCCAGGATCCTTAAGCTTCTCTGGCAAGCTTTTTTGAATGATTGCACTGCACTCTTCAGTAAGGAAGACTGTTTCTGTTTCTTTCCAGTCCTTCTTATGACTTAGGATGTCTTTCATGAACTTAGCATAAGAAGGTATCTGCACAAGAGCCTCTACAAAAGGGATCTTTATCTCTAATGTTCTGAGATAGTCCACAAAGCGAGCAAACTGTTTTTCTTTTTCCTCTTGACAGAGTTTCTGAGGAAATGGCATCTTAGCCTTATACTCATCAATCTTAGTTGATGGAGGCCGAATTCCATATGTGTTGGAAGGAGAGTTACTAGCTTGCTTAGGAGGGTTGTTATCAGTGAGTGACTCACATCCCTTGCTTGGGCGTTCAACGCCCATGCTGCTACCCCCTTGGGCGTTTGAACGCCCAATCTCTGCCCTTTCCTGGCGTTCAACGCTAAGAGTGATACCTCTCTGGGTATTTGAACACCCAGAATTATCTTGTGCAGAGACCTGGTTATCCTCTGTTAGTTGTTCTTTTCCTAACATCCTGTTGTTTAGATAACTGCTGCCTTGTTTGACTCAGTTGTGCTTCTATATTTTTTTTTAGAAGCCTGAGTTTTTCACAGAGCCTCTTGCAGTTCCAACAGTTACTGAGAAAGGGCGTGCAGTTGCTGGGTCAATGGGCTATCCTGTTCTGAAAGGTTAGGTTCAGTATATACTGCCTTGGCCTCTCCTTTTATAGGAGTCTCAGCAGATGAGTACAGATGCTGATTGATGGCAACTGTCTCAATAAGCTCTTGGGCTTCTTGAATGGTCTTTCTCATGTGTATGAAACTACCAGCGGAGTGGTCTAAAGACATTCTAGCCATGTCTGAAAGTCCATAGTAGAAGATGTCTAACTGTACCCATTCTGAAAATATTTCAGTGGGACATTTTCTTAGCATCCTTCTATACCTCTCCCAGGCATCATAAAGAGATTCATTATCTCCTTGTCTGAAGTCTTGGATGTCCAGCCTCAGCTGGGCCATCTTTCTTGGAGGAAAGTATTGATTTAAAAACCTATCTACTAGCTGTTTCCATATTTTTAAGTTAGATCTCGGCTGGTTATCTAACCACCTCTTTGCTTGGTCCTTTACAGCAAAAGGAAAAAATAATAATCTGTAGACATCTTGGTCTACTCCCTCACTATGTACTATGTCAGCAATCTTTAAGAAATCTGCCAGGAACTCTATAGGTTCTTCCTGAGGAAGCCCAAAATACTGGAAGTTTTGCTGCACTAAAGTGATAAGTTGAGGGTTTAGTTCAAAGCTACTTGCTCCGATGTGAGATATTCTGATACTTCTTCCATAGAAGTCAGCAGTGGGATTTGTATAAGATCCCAGAGTTCTTCTAAACTCTTCATTCCCAATTGGGTTCATGATTGAGAAAGGTAGAAGAGGAGAAAGAGGGATGAAGATAGGAGTAGAAACGATAAACAAGAATTAAAATATTTTTATTTTTATTTTATTTATTAATTAATTTCAAAAATTAAAGTTAATTAATTAAAAGGAATTAAAAATTAATTATTGAAATTCGAAAAAGAAGAGAGAAAAAGAGAAGAAAAATTTTCAAAAATAGAAGAGAGAGGAACTAGTTAAGAAGTTTTGAAAAAGAAGAGAGAAGATAAGTAACTAATTGAGAAAAAAAATTGAATTTAAGACTTAAAATTTGAAAATTAAATTTTGAAATTTTGAAATTTGAAATTTAAATTTGAATTTTGAAAAAGTCAACAAGATAAGATTTGAAATTTGATTTTGAAAAAGATTTGATTTAAAATTTGAAATTTGAATTTTTAATTTTGAAGTTTGAAATTTGAATTTTTTAATTTTAAATTTTGAAATAAGATAAGATAAAATTTTGAAAAAAGATATGATTTTGAAAAGATTTGATTTTTTGAAATTTAAAGCTAAGATAAGATAAAAATTTTGAAATTAAAATTTGAATTTTTATTAAAAATTTTTGAAAATTAATAAAAAAATAAAGATAGAAAAGATATTTTTTATTTTTGAAATTAATGAAGAAAGATAAAAACAAGTAAAAGACACCAAACTTAAAATTTTTAGATCTAGCACCCTAAGTTTTCGAAATTTTGAAGAAAAAACACCAAGAGACACCAAACTTAAAAATTTTAAGATCAAAACACAAATAAAACACAAGAACACTTTAAAAATTAAAAAGAACACCAAGAACAAAACTCAAGAAACTTAAAGAGCACAAGAACATATAAAGAACACCAAACTTAAAATTTTTAGAAAACCAAAACACAATTTTCGAAAATTAAAAGAAAAGTAACAAGAAAATACCAAACTTAGAAACTTGACACAAGATTTAACTAAAGAAAAACTATTTTTGAAAAGTTTTTGAAAGGAAGATACCAAAAAATCAAAAATTGCAATAAGAACAAAAACAATGACTCAAACACAAAACTTAAAAATTGAAACAAGACTTAAACAAAAAGACACTAAATTTAAAAATTTTTTAGAAAAAGACTCATGAATTTTCAAAAATTCAACCAAGAACACAAATAAAAGACTTAAACAGAAAGCTAAGGATGCTTGAAAATAAACTGCTTGAAAAAGGTTTTTGAGAAAGTTTTAAAATTTTTGGAATTGAATAACATAAAATAGGTAAGACTCAAACCAAGAACAAAAATTGAACAAAGAAAAGAAAAATATTTTTTGAAAAAGTTTTTTTATTTTTTCGAAAATAGAGAAGAAGAAAATAAAAATAAAAGACTCAAATAAAATAAAAATTACCTGATCTAGGGAGCAAGACAATCCGTCAGTTTGTCCAAACTCAAACAATCCCCGGTAATGGCGCCAAAAACTTGGTGCACGAATCCCCACACCTTCGTACAACTGTACCAGCAAGTGCACTGGGTCGTCCAAGTAATACCTGAGCGAGTCAGGGTCGATCCCACGAGGATTGCAGTTTGAAGCAAGCTATGGTTATCCTGTAGATCTTAGTCAGGTGAAATCAAGATGTTGTTGGATTGAGGCTTAATTGCATTAAGAGAAATATGAGAGAAGGGTATAAGGTATTTTGTCAATGAAATCAGTAAAAGGGTTATAATTGAGGATTAGAGTTGCTTAGCCTTTTTGAATTAACTCTGGTATTACTGTCTTCTTTGCTTGTGAGAGATCTCTTCAATGGCAGGCTGTATGTGATCAAAGCCATTGCCCGTGGTTATTGATCTCCTCTGCTCCAGATCGAATGCCATTGCCCGTGGTCATCCAATCTGACGGAGGGTGAAGCTCTAGCAGTTCATTCTCTTGGCGATCCTACTCAAAACGCCACAGACAAGGTCGATCTTCCGATTCAGAGAATGCTACTTCTGTCAATTCTAGCCTATACCACGGAGATCCTAATCTCCCCAAAAATTGGCTGAACTGGTGTCTAGAGAAGTTCCCAACGAAGTCGTGGATTAACCGTCTGAGAGATATATAAACATAGCTGTTGGTTTGCACTTTCCGGCCACGTATTCACACCAACCCAAGTAGATGCGGGTGTTTGTCAGGCACGTTCATCTTAGTATGATGAACAGAGCTGATTGTCACTGATTGATGCACGATATTTTGTCGGTATAGAATTTTACCAAATAAGTTCGTCATGAGTATAGTCTAAACTAACAAGCTATGCATCAAACAAAGAAAATGTGCATCCAAAATTCGAATTAATAACCGAGAGTATTAGTCTCAAGTCGTTCTCCCTGGGAGTTGCCCTAAGGTGCACATCATTGGCTAGGAGTTTCTTAGTGTTTGAGGTTGAATGCAAGAAATGTAAACAAGCTTGCATAAAAGTAATGAACAAATAACTATGAAACTAAGGGACACAAGAACTTGAAATCAAGCAAGAGTGAATGACAATCAATCAATATAAAAGCCTTGGCTAGGGTTGAGAATTGAAAGTCTTATCATCATTATCTCCATAAATTGTGACATCAATTGGTTATTGCTCCACTTAGTTAACCTCTAACTATGAAAGAAAGTCAAGTAGAGATAATCAATTTGAGTCCACAAGTCCTAGTCAAATCCTAGGGAGAGACTAGAGTTAGTGTCATTCAAATCAATTAGCAATTTTCAATTGTTAATCAACAAAAGACCTTGATAATTCAAGTGTCTCTAATTACCCAACCCCTAAGCCAAGAGTAAATATCAACTCTATAGCTATAGTTGACATTTTCTCAAGCAATTGGTGAGCAATAATGGAAGACATCATGAAATTGAGAAAAGTAATTGAATTAAAGCTTTCTATTGCAAACAATTAACAACAATCAAACAATTAACAACAATGAACATGAAATTCCTCAATGCATTAATAGAAATCAAAGTAACAAGGTCTAGATCCAAGATCTACAATGCTAGAGTAACAAGAACACTAAATTGAGAGTAGAAGAAGAAGATCTACAATCTAGAGCAATGTAAAATTGAATCAAAGTTCAGATCTAACCAAAGGATCCAAGTGCAATTGGAATTGAGAAAGCCAAAAACCTAGAGAGAAGTTGGAGTTTCTCTCTCTAAAAGTGTAACTTCCCAAAAATAACTAAAAGTGTGTGAAAAGTATCAATCCCCTTCAATCCTTGGTCCTTTATGTCTTTTCCCGCCAAAATTCTACTCAAAACTGGGCCTGAAGCTCTCTTGAAATTGCCAGGCACGTTTTCATTAAAGAGGTCACGTGCCGAGCGTCACACGTACGCGTCAAGCGTGCATACGCATCGATGAGAATTCTGGCCAGCCACGTATATGTGTCCCTTTTTGCGCGCCAATCCAAGATCCAGCTCCCATGCGTGCACGTCGGCTGCGCGTGCGCGTCGGTGCCAATGCTCCAAAGCTCCATTTTCATCCTCCTTCCACTTATGCAAGCTTCCTTTCCCTCTTCTAGACCATTATTGCCCCTATAAGCTCTGAAATCACTTAACAAACAGATCACGACATCAAATAGTAATAAAGGAAGATAAAAATATAGCTTATTTAGGGCCTAAAAAGTATGTTTTCAACCATTAAGCGAAATTGGGAAGGAAACACAAAATCATGCATTTTATGAGGATAAGTGTGAAGGAAGTTGATGAAATCCTCTAAGTTACGCACAAAATGTACCACGAAATAGTGGTGCATCACTGATCATCCTATTCACCATGTTGAAGAATGAATACACATCTTAGAAATAAATCAAACACGGATCGAAGAAGAAACGGTAATACTTTTATTAATTCATAGGACTCAGCAGGGCTTCTCCCCTCAACCTAGGAGGCTTAGAAACTCATACTAATAAAAAATACAATGTTGAATTCGAAAATATGGTAAAGGTAAAGTAAAAGTGTCTGAATAATATGAATTTAATCCCTTAAATACTAAACTAATGACTAGTAAGGGTAAAACAATCTTTTTAGAGCTAAAATCCACTTTTGGGGCCCACTTGGTGAGTGTTTGGGCTAAGCGTTAATGAGATCCACATGCTGTGAGGTCTTTTGGGCATGAAACGCTGGCTGGGGGGTCCTCTCTGGGTGTTTGGACGCTGGCCTTTGCTTTGTAGGCACTAGACGCCTGGAAATGGGGCAGGAAGCTGGCGTTGGACGCCAGTTTTGGGCCTCCTAATCCAAAGAAAAGTATGAACTATTATATATTGGTGGAAAGCTCTGGAAGTCAGCTTTCCATAGCTGTTGAGAGCGCTCTATTTAGACTTCTACAGCTCCAGAAAAGATCTTCCGAGTGCAAGGAGGTCAGCTTTGGACAGCATCTGCAGTGCTTTCTCTGTCTATGAATCAGACTTTTGCTCCAACTCCCCAGTTTTAGAGAAAAAAAATACCTGAAATGGTACAAAAATATACAAATTCAAAGTGGAATCCAAAAATGTGAATTTAACACTAAAACCTATAAAAACTTAATAAAAACTAAAATAAGGATAGGGAGAATAAAACTAGACCACCTCTGTGATGGCGACTACTGCTCCCTCTGAGGAATCCTCTGGAGCGTTTAAGCTCCTCAATATTACGTCCCTACCTCCTCTAATCCTCCATCAATCTCCTTTGATCTTCCATCATCTGATGGAGGAGGAAAAACTGGTCCTAATGCTCCAGCCTCAGCTGATCAACTGATGATATCAGCTCCCCTAAATATGTGGTCAACTAATCCCAATAGTCACGGGGATGGAAGTAAATCCCTTGAGGCATCTCCGGAATATCCTGTGGAGGTGGTGGAACTAGCTCTTGCTGCAGTCCTTGCACGGGCTCCCTAGCGTGCTCCATACCCTTCCTTGTGATTGGTCTTTCCTTGTCTATCAGGGTATCTCCATCTATGTGAGCTCCAGCTGCTACACATAAGTGATGAATGAGATGAGGGAATGCCTGCCTTGCTTGAGTGGAGGGCTTGTCAGCTACTTTGTACAACTCCTGTGGGATCACCTCATGTACCTCCACGTCACTGCCAAGCATAATGCAGTGGATCATCACAGCTCGCTCAACTTTAACTTTAGAGCGGTTACTCGTAGGGATAATCGAACGTTAGATGAACTTCAACCATCCTCTAACCACTGGCTTAAGGTCAAGCCTACCCAGTTGGTAAGGCCATCCTTGAGCATCCCTCCTCTACTGAGCTCCAAGCACGTAGATATCAGCAAGAACTTGATCAAATCTTTGGTTAGTGTTGACCCTTCGAGTGTATGAATAAGGTTCATTTTGTGGCTCTGACAACTGTAACACCACCCTCAAAATCTCAGGGATAAAATCTATAATGTGCCCTTTGATCATGGTGCGCCAATTCTTCGGCTCCGAGTTCACTCTTGTATCATGTTTCTTTGTGATCCAGGCGTTGGCATAGAATTCCTGCACCATCAATACTCCCACCTCGGTTATGTGATTGGCCAGAACTTTTCAATCCCTTCTCAGAATTTGGTATAGGATCTTTGAGTATACATCGACCTTCAGCTTGAAGGGCACCTCGGGAATCACCTTTTTCTTCCTCACCACGTCATAAACATGATCTTGATGGGCCTTGGTGAGGAATCTTGTGGTTTCCCATGGCTCGGAAGCGGAAACGGGGGCTTTCTCTTTTCTTTTCCTTGAGGACTCTCCGATTTTTGGTGCCATGGAGGCAAGAAATAAGGAGCAAAAAGCGGAGCATCCAACACCAAATTTAAAAACTTTGCTCGTCCTCGAGCAAAAAAAATTAAAAAAAAGGAAAAGTAAAGAAAATAGAAGAAATAGATAGAGGGGATAGGGATATAGGCTTCGGCCTTTGGGAGGAAAGGAAGGGATAAGTGAAGAAAATGAATGTGTATGGTGAAGAATGTGTAAGAGGAGAAGAGTAGCGAAGGTGTGGTGAGAGTAGATGAAGTGAAAAATAGGGAAAAATAGGAGGAGGTTGAGGTTGGTTCGGTCATGGGGAGGGAAAAATAGGGGGGAAATAAAATTTGAAAATGAATGGGGTTAGTTGGAAGAGAGATTGATGGGATTAATGAGAGGTTATTGGGTAGAATGAAATGTGAGATGAGGAAATCAAGGAAAGTGATGCGTGATGGGATGGATGAATGTGGATGAAAAAATGGGGAAAAGAGGAGAAAGAAGGGGGTAAGAGTGAGTAAATGGAAAATCATTTTGAAGGAAAAAACGAACTTAATCACAAAATTTGAAGATCAAATATTAGAGAGTAAAAGTCATAAAGTTGTGGATATGATGATAAACCTACTTGCTACGTAATTACGTCGACTCTCATTTGTTATTGAATATTTTGCAAACATGATATAGTTAGAGGTTGTTATGACTTAGACTAATATTATGGTATTTTGAACAATGATGATATAATTAGAAGTGGTTATAACTTAAACTAGTAATATGGTATTTTGTAATGATGATACAATGTGTGTGAATTTTATAAAATATTTTATGAATCAAATTTGATGGTAAATGTTCTATTATTTTTCATTAGTAATTTGATTCAAATAGTTAGGTTATTTAGTGATATTAAATTAAAAATAATAATTGAAATACTGATTCCAATGCAAAATGAGAAAATCGTTAGAAATAAACAAACATATAACTACAAAAAACTATTGTAAATAGTCACAAAAGACAATGGTGTTAAAATTATAATCAAAGACAGCTACAAAATGACAATGGTATTAAACCGTGGTAAAAAAAACAAACAATTCTGCTAGGGAACCAAGAGGGGGTTCAGCCAACTCCTGCTAACTTTCTAATGGGCTGGACCTCGAAACTCATCTTAATAAAAATAAGTTAATATACATGGATGTTTCTTCTGCTAAGTATCGGAATGTTTCTTTTTCATACCGAATGGATGTTCTTTTATATATTTTTCGATTTTTTTTTGTATTGCAAATGTAAATGTCTCTATTTCTTTAAGAATTTCATAATTTTTTTAAAATTTTAAAGATATCTAATTATTTTTTCCAAAATATAACTGGATATTTCTTTTGTTAAGTATTAGGATGTTTTTTTCCTATTAAATGAATATTTTTTTTTATATTTCTGTAATTGTTCAAGGACAATTCGTACTCCACCATTGCTTCCTTAAACAATTCCTAAAGCTGAACCAAGTGTAAGGCAGAGACTGAATTTAAGGATATCTACGTGATCTCTTTGACACGCATCTTCCCTATGGGTGAAGCTTCATATTCTTCGCTACCCGAGAAGGCCTTCGATTCGGGATCTCTCATCTGACTCAACGTGGACCTTCAATTCTGTGACTGTGACAGAGCTAAAGAAGCTTACATGCATGGCATCCGAACTCTCATACACATTCCAACCACCGATGGCGTTCTTGAAATGGGTTCCTACGATCTCATCACTGAAAACTGGGCTCTCCTTCAACAAACCAAGTCCCTCTTTGGATCACAACATCAGCAACTCAATGCATTGCTGTGTCACTTTCAGTCTGAGAAGTTGCAGAGTCTTGGATGAGGGCAGAGGCGGAGAGGGCCTGATGGTGAGAAAGAGAAGTCTCTGTGTGTAGTTGTTGGAGGTGGGTAGGTTAATGTGAGAGAGAAGAGGAAAGTTTTTATAGGTTTTAATTAGGTTTACTTAATCAATTTAAAATTTTTAAATTTTGAATTTAAAAAATTTAAAGTTAATTATTAATATAATTATAATTAATTAAGTTGTTCCATTCTTGACTGATTAGGAGTTAGTTCCATATACTTTTCCAAAAACAAAAGGCATCAGTTCATAAATTATTAACAAAAGGCAACGGTGTTCAAACCGTTGTCCAAATTAGTAACAAAAGTACAATGGTGTAAAATCGTTGCCTATCGAATTACGATTCTAAACCATTCATAATGATAGACAACAGTAAAAATCGTTTTTTAAAAATTATTATGAAAATCGTTGTGTATTAGAGTAACAAGGGCAATAGTTTTTTTTGTTGTCGTTGTCTTAGCTAAAAATTAATTACCTATTAGGATTAGTAACGGCTGCATATAGAACAATTAAAAAACGTTGTCAAAGTGTTGCCTAAAATTTCAGAGATAGTTTTCTGATCTATGACAACAGTTTTAGGCCGTTGCAAAAATTCTTATTTGTTGTAGTGACCACTACCACCCTAATCTCTAACTCTTTCTCATCAAGCTTTCATACTTAGCTACCATCATTGCTATTGCTGCCACTACCACTTCCATCACCACTACCACTACTATCATCACCATTACTGCCGCCTCTTTCTCTTTATTGCCATCACCACCATCACACTCTCCAAAATATTTCATACATACATGCACTATTGTCATTATAAAGTTCTCTCCTTCTACTTTCCTTCGATTCTTCCTTTTCCAACCTCATTACTATTTCTCTCTCACCTTTTTCATCTTTCTTTTTCTTATTATTCAATGTCTTTTCATGTAAGAATCATTCTTAAAAAATATTAATGAATCAATGCTATCATTTTTATTTTAATTATTTTTTTTATCAAACACAACCCCTATTTATAAAAGGTCTATATTTTTTATTTATGGTGAATAGAATGTTATGTGACCACTGTAAAATTTTTTGGTAAAAAAAATATTTTTGAGTGATAAAGTAAAGAGAATTAAGACAACTATCTAATTTCTAATTGAGATTCAGATTGAAAAAAATCAAAAAAGGAAAACACATTTACACACACAAACCTCCAAGCTTTGATCATATAGTTTAGTTTTTTTAGTGGAGGATGAATATCATTGGAATTTATATTGCCCATGTTTTTTTATTAATTTCATTAAATACTTCAATATACTTTTGAAGAATATAAATTTATCATATAACAAATAATATCACTATAGATTCTACTTTACATAACTACTGATGTATTTTTTCATGAAATGATGATGATTATAGAATGTGAATTTATTTGATTTACTGAACATTATCGAAGATAAGCTTGTGGTGGTGACAACAAATTAAATGTTAGTAGCTGAGAATGAGAGTTCGATGAGAAAAGAATTTAGTAATGATGAAAAATAATTAGAGATTGGAATGATGATGGTGAAAAATTGGAGATTGGAAGTGGAGTTGAGTAAGTTAGTAGAGGTAGTTTAAAAAATTTCGATAATTTTTAAGAGTATCATAATTTTGTCAACTGAAATTTATTTTTTTTAATCTAAAACCAGTTTTATTTTTTCGTAAGTAAATTTATCAGC
>NC_029793.2:94729430-94729923 GCF_000816755.2 Arachis ipaensis
CAAAGAATATTAATATAGATTTAAAAAAATTAAATCTCAAAGTTAAACGAGATAAATGGAAATAATTATAGTTTTTTATTGAATAACAATAGTTGGTACCATAGTTATAAAAACGGATCGAACCGACCGTTTTGACTGAAAAATCAGTAAATTAGACTCTAATTGGTCTAGTATAGTCTAAAGACCATTTAAGATCTGGGAAGAATTGATCAAGTCGGTGAAAATCGGTCAAAATTAATAAATATTGGTGAAAAACTGGTCCAACTAAACCGCTCAAGAAAAAATTTTAAAATTGATGAAAATGTAATTTAAAATTGAATCCTCCTTGTACTACATGGTCCTCTTACAACTAAGTTATGTTATTTTTTGTTATTTCATATGCTAATTATTAATTATATAGTAAAATCGCACAATAATTTTTTAGATATTATTTTAATTTTATATTCAATTCTATTTGAACTAATTATATTTTTAATTATTCATAATTATTAAT
>NC_029793.2:94730160-94754405 GCF_000816755.2 Arachis ipaensis
TTGAGATTTTAATTTTAAATTTTATATATAAGATTGATTATATAATTTATGTTAATTTAAAGTTATTTAATATTAAATAAATAATAATTTATTTATATTAACTATTTTATATTTTATTTACATAATCGGTTTTACTAATTCAATCAGTAACTTATCAATTTAACCAATAAATTAGTAAACCAATAGTTTGATCGGTTCTATCTTAAAAAATTAAATCAGCGACCCGGTGCCGTTTTGGAACAAGTGATAAAAGTCCAACCTCCCAACTTCCAAACCCTCTTGAAACCCTTTCTTCCTTTCCTTTTCACGAACAACATAACACACTGTGAAGTCGAGGAGAGTCTCCTTCCGTCTCTCTCTCTCCGCCGCAACCTCCGACCAAGTATGATGTTTCGCAGGATCTGCTCCAACCGTTCGTCCTGGGCCCACAATGCTTCCCGACCTACCAACAAGCTCCTCCCCGCCGCTGCTCCCCCGCCGCCCCCGGGAGCGCGCGGCGTCATCACTCGCCGCGCCGCCGGAACCCTTGCTTTCCTGCGGTTCCTAGGTGCCACCACGTTAAAACCCTAGAACTCAATTATGCCTTTTTGTTTTGCTGAATACTTAATGTTTCTGTTATCAATCAATGCTTTTCTTTTCTTTTTGCAGGAGAATCCGGAATTAGAATCCGAGAGGACCATGCTAAATCAACCTCCATTGCTTCTTCCTTTGCTAGGTCAATGTCTTCCAAAGCATCAGATGAATCAGGAAGAAGAACAAGGCGAAATACTGATGAGGTTTGAATGTAGAGCTTTTTTATTTTAAATTTTATTGATTTATTTATTCACTTGTTTGAAAGGTTAGGGACGTAGTAGGTTTCAATAATTTATTATTTAACGATGTTTTAATTTTTCACTTTATTCTGCATTAGTGCTTCTTTGGCAATGACATTTGTAAGTTTAACATCCAACAATTAATTTGCCATGATCAGTTACTCATATAGACACCTCAATAAACAATACAACATATCTTAGTATAATTTCTCTCAACAATAACATAATATACTAGGAAGAAGAACAACACTACAATAATAAGCAATATCTTTACCCTCTATTATACTCTCATAATAGCGAGGAAGTGAAGACTCTCAACTAAGTCCATTAACTTATGAACTTCAATTGAATGGTATCTTTAAATATGATGCCTATTTATAGGCTTGATTTGCTAATTTCCTTAATCACTAAGTGTGAAGTTAGGTGGTGATTTTGGTTGACTATAGGTTTTTAACTTGGTTTTCAATTTGACTTGTTAAAGGCAGCAAGCTTTATCCACAATTTGAAGAACTTCCAGCTCATGTCATCAATTTCAGAACTTTGACAAATTAATTTAATTACCAACAACGTTTAACCCATGGCTAGACTCAATTGATCTTAAGTGTTTTACTTTTTTGTTTTGTACAGTATCATGAAATGGCTGTATCTTATGCCTTCTTTGCTGTGGTAAAGCTTAATGATTAATCTTATTTCAATGATTGTTTTATTAAATAATCATTTTTTTCTCCTGTATAGTTGGTTATGAGAGAATTCATAATGTTTGGTTGCTTTGGTTGAATGATTTTTAACATTAATTTTTTTTCTGGTATTGTACAAAAATAAAAAGTTTCAATGTAACTAAAAGTGTATGGAGTAATTATTTGTATATTATATAATGTTTGCTTTGATACTGGAGGTAAGTCAGGTAAAATCACAATAATGTGTATACTATACAAAAAGCTCTGCTCAAATTTTAGCTTTTTGTTCCATGTGTATGCTTAAATCAGCTTAAAATTGGGGGAAATAAAGCTTCTTAAGCTGTTTTCGCCGAATCACCTAAACAAGGTGAAAATTTTTAAAACAACTTTTCGATGGGTAAAAAGGGAGTTCCCGAACATGCAATACACAGTAATATTAAGGACCATAATATAGATATATTTATCATTTCCCTTTTTTTATAGACCAAAAAGGAGATAACAAATGTTGAAGATCCGTATAGTGCTCCAACATATAATATTCCGGAGAAGCCAGTGACATTTGTGGAGGGTGCATCCTACAGTGTCATCATTCTTGCTGGGCTTGGGATTGCAGCTGCCGCAGGATACGCCGTTTTCAAGGAACTTATATTTGAACCAAAGGAGTACGTGTCTAATCTTTTTGCTGAGTCTATGTTATGTAAGACCATAATTTAAGGTATTTTTGTCTGAATGTTGGCCTTCCAATGTATCTCATCTGCAGTCACGTTGAATCTATCTAATTAATTTTCTTCAATATTTTTCCCCTAACTTGATAACAGGTATAAGATCTATAACAAGGCTCTCAAAAGAATTCAAGATGACAGTCAGGTGAATGGAAAAAAATTTCTTTCCTTTCTTCCATATCAACTTTTGTGAATATCAAAATGCATTTTGATGCCAAAGAACCAATACAAAAATCAGGACTCAAGATTTTGTTAGTTGGACACAATAAGAAGCTTATAGTTCGGTAAATCACCATTTGTTGGAGCCATATATTGGCAACTGAAATATTTCTATATAGTAAGGTTTCTTAGCTCATGGAATCCAAGAAGATCTTGCTTTTAAGATGTCTAATTTTATGTTTAACAGGTTTTTCCTTGATGCTGTATAATCAGATGGTTGAAAATCTGGAATTTATAAACATAGAATCTTGGTCATATATACCTATCTAATCAGTCAAAACCCTTATATATATACAGAGTAAAGGTGTTGTTGATGTGTTCGGGACTTGGTGAAGGACTTGTATATGCTATATTTAGTTATTTACCAAACCTGTGTATACAAAAGGTTCTAAATTAATGACCCTTGACACTTAATTGAAGAATGATTCCTTCCACATTTTTGACAGACACTTAATTCAGCACATGCATTTTATTCTGTGTAGTAATTATTGCAAATGCCAAGTTTAGTTAAAATTTGCACATACCAGGCTAATCAAAGGATACCTTTGAAGTTAAATTTTGAATGATAAATAGTAGCAAATTCTCTACTGGTCTTTTTTTTACTTTCACTGGATTTGCCATGTACCAGATTAGGGTGAGGATTGGATCCCCAATTACGGGCTACGGTCAGGAGAGTAGAAACCGTGCTGCTCGCCAAAGAATTCCTAACAGAGTATGGACTGATGAAGAAGGTGCTGAGCATGTAGAGGTAAAGTTATTGGCATTTGGTCAATTTATTTCTAAAATTTCTAGATGACTACGAAACTTTATGAGGGCTATTTGCATAGATCTCTGGTATCAATAACTCATTAAAAAAATTTTGGTGGAGAGGGACATAAAGATGAAAAGAAAAAGAGAGAAAAGTTGGAAGATATCAAGATACTTATTTAGCACCATATCTATTTTGTCCGTAATATGATCCTCAGTTCTCACAAATATTTTCTATTTGGTTACAGGTTAATTTCTATATCCGGGGTCCGAATGGACATGGAAAAGTCTTTGCTGAGATGTTCAAAGATACAGTCGATAAAGAATGGAAGTTCATGTATTTGATTGTCGAAATTAGAGCACCTTCTCAAGCACAAATAATGCTGGAGTCATATATTCCAGCTTACAATGCAAACAAGTAGCTTAGAAGAGAAAGGTTTCTCTCTGCACCATTGCCTGATTACTCAGTCTATTGATTCTAGATAGTTAGCATGCTTCTTTTTTATACTAAGATTGCAGTTCTTTGCAGATTTTAGATATAGCACTGCCGTACTGTTCTCCTGTTTCACCTGGAACACACAATAAAAATGGATAGATGGGGGGGAAAATTAGAGAAAAGACGGAAGTCACAGTCTTAATTTCCTTTCGTTAATTTGTTCCATATGTGCATTTAGTTAGTTTACCTGCTGCAACTTGCAAATGATAGCTGTTGTCGCACACAATATCTTATGTTTGTTACATTACATTCTTGTCCTTCATGATTGGCCCAACTATACAACTAAACTCTTGCTTACACTAGCTAGTTTATGAATGTTGCTGTGGTTGATACTTGTGTTTTTTTTTTGTCTCTGTACGTTCTTTTATAACACACTATACTGTCATCTAATTGATATGGCCAGTCTGACCTCCCCGTCGTTTTTTTTTTTTCTAGTTTTACTGTGTAATTCTCTTTAAATAGACAAAATATCCAGTTCTTGTGATTTACATTTAAACAGAACTAGAACAATAAGAATTCTAATTGCATAAAGCGCTCAATGCAGGTATTCGATCTTTGGTCCTTTACTGGAGGCTGCACGATTCAGCGATCAGCATATTGACCACCTTAGCCAGTTCAAGTTCCTTAAGGGATAAAGTGGAAAGAAGGATAGACAATTAAAGAGTCGCAAATAAGATGAGAAACTGGATCCCCAAACTCAGGTTCAGTAATGTTTTTTTCTTTCATTTAGAACCTGCAGATATGAGGAAAGAGTTATGGACAGGGATCTTAGTTTTGATGACCCAGAGAAATTGCGTTGTCCTTGATGGCAATTGGGAGTGCCATGTACTTATTTGTTATTTTTTCAGTTTTTCATATACCTTGTTGTCAAAAGTCCATTGAGTTGCTGGTGTACCATGCTAATTTTTTAGAGATGAATAAGTAGGTGTCTGTAGTCCAAACAGGAAAAAAAGAAAAAAAAGAAAAAGAAAAATTGGATATGGAATATTTGAGGTTGATATTGGTTGCCTATTTCAAAATGGGAATGTTTGAGTGGATTTCTAACAGACCAACAACTATTGATATTGTTATGGACAAGGCTAATCATTCATTAATATCGAATAACCGAGTATACGATGTTATAAGTTTAGCAAACCTTAGTGGAAGAATAATAAAAGTCACAAAAGGCAATAACCTAAGACATTACTGAATCATGGAATTAAAGTTGGAAAACGGCTACACGAGAAAATGATGTACGTTATTAACTATCACCTGAGGAGTCTTACTGATTTAGGTATTGGAGTATTTTGCATGTTGTCCTCTCGACGTAGTTATCAACGTGATTTGGATTGGGATCCCTACTAACTTTTGAACTCGAAACTACTACTACTAGATAGTCTGAACATTTGGTGCGGTCTGAAGATCCTAACGTGTTGGGACCATGAGTGATTGTGATGTCAAACTACAATTAACCATCCAACCAATAACATCCCACAAGGAAAGAAAGTTGGAGAGGATGGATATGCTGACGTTACTTCTGATCCCAAGGATAGGGAACATCAAGATCAAAGTCCTTCTGGGTTTGGTTGGCGTGAAAACCAAAACACATGGTTGGCATTTTGTTGGATTAAGAGAAGACCATGATATGCAAGAGATGTGCCCCAACTTGCGAAGTGGTCTGGACAATCACGATCCCAAAGTCATTCAACGAGAGGTCATTGAGATAGTCGTGAAAGAAGAACTTTTGACCAAGGCTATGGGCGACATCACGAGGATGATTGTCACCGTTCCTACTCACCTCGGACGGACAAAAGAGTGTCTCCTCAGCCTGAAGAGAGCCATCGTGAAACCGGAAGGAGATCACGAACTGCATCACATTTGGCCAGTCTAAAAGGAGAACTCTATTAAGGAGTGAAAGTTTTAAAAGGCATAGGGATTCTCGTGAACATGTTATAATGGGCCAGACCACAAAGCCTCAAGATGACACTGCTTAGGTCGTGGTGAATATGGTTGTGGGGAAAAATGGCTTAGCAAAGTCTAGGAATGTAGTCAAGGAAGATATTAAGGCCGTCAGCTTGAAAATCCTTAAAGTGGAAAACTTCTTCATTGTGCAGTTCACAGCTGAAGATTTTCAATACGCCACATTAGATGATGATGCGCCATTAGTGATCATAGAAAAGTTGGAAAATAGAATTGTTAAGAGGATTTTGATTGACATTGGAACATATTCAAATCTACTTTTTCGAAATGCTTAGGATGCTTTGGGCTTAAAAGATCAACACCTAAAGCCACATCTCTCAGGATTAGTTGGTTTAGATGATCATGTTATCAAGTCGATTGGGGTGGTTGATCTTTTTCTCACAACAGGGAAAGGTGCTGATGTTCGTCCAGGCTGAGTTTGTAGTTCTTAAAGACTTACGACATATAATGTGATCTTCAGAGGGAAGAGCATTAATGATCTATGTGCTTTTATTTCAAGAAAATTTACAGTAATGAAATTTTTGACAACAGAAGGTCGAGTTGCTACTATCAGAGGAGACAAGGCATCTACTTTAAATTGTACAAGATGAGTTTTACCTTGAGAGATAAAGCTAAGGAAGCCACTAGAGTCTTCCTGGTGGATTTGGACTCCCGAATTCAAGAGAACCTGAGACCAAAACCTAATGGAAATTTGGAGAAGTTCCAGATTAGAGATAATGTTGATAACTACACCATGATTAACTGTATCGTCTCTTTCTCTCTGAAGTCAAAATTGCAGAACTTCTTGAGAGGTAACGTAGATATGTTTGCATTGGTACCATCTGATATGCCAGGTATAGATCTTTCATTTATATCCCATCAGCTTGCTATTGATCTACGGTTAAGCTGGTTGTGCAGAGATGTCGAAAGATATTCCCAGAATGAGCTATCAAGGTCAAGAATCAAGTCCAAAGGCTATTTGATACTAGATTTATTAGAGAATTAACTTATTCAACATAGTTATCGAATGTTGTAATGGTAAAAAAATCCAATGGAAAAATAGCGAATATGTCTAGATTATATGGATTTAAATAAAGCCTATCCTAATGATTGTTTTCCATTATCTAACATTGATAACATGATTGATTTTGCCTCGAGATATTGGCTACTAAGCTTGCTAGATGCTTATAGTGGTTACAATCAACTACCAATGCATCCACTAGATGAGGATAAAATTGCTTTCATTACTCTGGAAGGGATATATTGTTATATTGTAATGCCATTTGGTTTGAAAAATACAGGGGCCAGCCACTCATCAAAGATTGATGGCCAAGGTGTTTAAGCGGCAGATAAGAAGGAATATGGAAGTCTACATTGATGATAAAGTTTAGCAAAGATTTCGACTTGATCGTTGATTTGGAAGAGATCTTTGAGTGCCTCCGACTTTACCAAATGAGACTAAACCGAGATAAATGCGCTTTCGGGGTTTGGGGAGGTCAATTTCTTGGCTTTATGATAACTCAAAGAGGTATTGAAGCTAATCTTAAAAAATGTCAGGCTATACTAGACATGTCAATCCTCACAATCTCAAAGTGGTTTAGAGGTTCACAAGTTGGTTTACCGCTTTGTCAATGTTTTCAGAAGCTTCTTGATTCACTCGAAAACTGTCTCTCAACAATTTTCTTCCGACAAGTGCACCGGATTGTCGTCAAGTAAAAACTCACTGTAGAGTGAGGTCGAATCCCACAGGGATTGGTTGGTTGATCAATGTTAATTGGAGAATTGTTCTAGTTGAGCGAAATTAGAATTGAATTGGGATTGCATAAAGTAAAATTGGCGGGAAACTTAAATTGCAAGAAATTAAATGACAGAAATTAAATTGCGGGAAATCAAATGACAGAAGCTTAAATTGCAAGAAATTAAATGAGAATGGGGATTAAGCATGAAATTAAAGAAGCAGAATATAATGAGAACGGGTAAGATCAAAGTAGGTGATTCATTGGGTTTTAGGAGATATTGAACTCTCTAGATCAAATCATTTTCATCTCTTCCTCAATCAATGCATTCATTGACATTGTTTGGCAATCTTAGATGATTGGATCCCAATGTCTTGGCTCACCAATCTCTCTAAGCATGAAAAATTGCCCAATGTCTTGATTTAATTGCTCATGGGAAGAGTTGAAGTTCGGTCACTGATTATACCACACAAATTCATAGATCAAAGTATTGCTAGGATTAAATGTCACAATATGCATCCAACCCCCAATCTAATCCAATGTGAGAAAGCAATTCTAGCATGAATTCTTCATCCCTCTCTCAAGGATCCGAAGAATTCCAATTATGGATAGCTTCTCTGTCAAGACAACTATCCAATTGAATTAAGATCGAAAGCTTTCTAACAAAAATCAAGAGAAAAGAAAGAAGAAGAAGATGAAAACTACTATTGATCCATTGAATTACAATAGAGCTCCCTAACCCAATGAAAAGGGGTTTAGTACATCATAGCTCAATTCAAATTATAGAGAAAGAAAATTGCAGAAAACAGAAACTAAAAGAAAAGTGCAGAAAATGAAATCTGGGTCCGAACTCCCAGAGCCCCCTCAGGGCCTCCCAGAGCTGTTTCAATCTTCAACAATTCTTCTATTTATAACCCTCTTCCCATCTTCAATTGGATCAAGTATTTGGATGCGGGCCTTTGTCTTGACTGAAGCAGGGATTGATTGGATTGGCGCCTAATGCAATTGAGGAGAAGAGTGTGTCAATTGTGTCTTTCTGGTATTAAAGTTGGAGTAAACATTTTTGGGCAAACGTTGAGTCAAACGTCCCTTTAAAAATTTGGGTTCTGGTTGCTGTCATTGGCGTTTGACTCAACGTTAGAGTGCCAACGTTCTTCTACCCACGCGTACGCGTGAAGGCTGTGTTTTTGCCCATTCACGCGTGCGCATACACCACGCTTACGCGTGCATTGCCATTTTTCCCTTCCACGCGTACGTGTCACAAACGCGTGCGCGTCGATTCAAGTTTCTCAATTCCAAATTCTGAGCTTTTCATCGCGGACGTTGGAGGCAACGTTTGAGGCAACGTTGGACCTCCAACGTTCGTTTGGTGACACATTCGCGTGACCCACGCGTGCGCGTGACTCACGCTTGCGCGTGTATTTAAAAATTTTCTTCTTTCACGCGTACGCATCATTGACGCGTACGCATCATTGACGCGTACGCGTCGCCCAAAAATCCTTTAGCTCCAGAATTGAATATTTTCAATGACGTTGGAGGTAACGTTGGTTCACCAGCGTTCCCTCCAACGTTGGCACCCATGTTTTCTTTTTCCAAAACGTTGGGTTCAACGTTGATGGGCCAACGTTGATGGGCGAACGTTGGCCGCTCCTTCTCTTCTTCCTTGCTCTTTTTCTGCTTCTTTCTTCCTATCATCAACCAAACAAACTCATCAAAGGCTTGGCATAATCACAAGATTTTGCATCTTTCATAATACTAATCAATCCTTGCATAAATCTCATTAAAATGCATAAAATTAGCAATGTTTGATTGAATCAAGACAACCATGAATTTCTCATCCAAACACTTACTTATTGCCTAAGAATGCATGAAAACCAAGTAAAAACTAATGAAAAAGGCTTGTGAAACTAGCCTAAGATGATTTGTCATCACAACACCAAACTTAAATCTTGCTTATCCCCAAGCAAGCAGTAAAGCATAAGGAAAATGAATGAAAACAGAGGGAAGTATAAGCTCTTTATTGGCAGACACTGCATGCTGGTTAATGGGGTTTTCATGCATGGTGTCTTAATGATTCTTATTTTGTGGCTGAGGTATAACATTCCTCTGGATCCCTGCTTGGATTACACAAAAAATGAGACTTGTTATTGCTTGGTCCTTTGTTTTTCTTGCTCTTTTTCTTTTGTTTGAGACTTATCGCTTAGCTGGGGCTCAATGCTATGTGGTAAGACAGCTTTTTAGAGTAAGCTTTCAGCCAGCATTTCCGCCCCAGTTGGTTCAAGATGCTAGGTGTTGAAATACCCCTATGGGCTTACTTGCTCAAGCCTTTCTTTAGCACACACACATCACAGGCATTTAGCTTATTTTGTTCTTTGGAACTTGATGCCCAACACCTCTTTGGGTCACTAAATGTTTTGTCTCAAAGTAGCTCTTGATGGTAGACTTTCAGTTGGCAATCCCGAGTTAGTTAACCAAAGTTTCCAGGTAATGAAGCACCCCTTAGAACCTAGTTATCGAAGCTTATCTTTGTACAAGAACATCACAGGCATATATCCAAATCTCAAGCCATTGGTGCCCACCCTTGTTTATTCCTTTTTGTTTCTTTTTTTTTTCTTGTATTTTCTTTCTTTTATTATGGACCTCTTTCATTTGTCAAGCCTCATGAAATGTAACTCAAGTTCATATTACAAAGTCATGCCAACCTCTAACCTTATTCATAAATCAACTAATGAACCAGTACATACCACCACATAACCTTATTCTGTCTCATATTAAACCAGGCTTTTACTCTTTCTCTGTTTCACAGTAATTTTTCTTTTATTCAAGCATGAAGAACAAAGCATATAATTCAAGTAAGATGAAAGTGAATCAAGCACTTAGACTAGCAAGCCACAATAGCATGAAAACAGACAGTAAATAAATCTAATAGGACACTAATCAACAGGGGACATTTGCACTTTCAATTAGCATATTTAAGCTAAAGTCAGTCAAAGAACAATACAACCTCTTGTAGTCCATTTGTTTCCTCTGTGTCATCATCATTGTTGGATTTCATGTCCTTCCTTTGTTCATCCACATGATGATGTATCTTTCCTTCCAAGAGATTAAATGACTTCCTACAAGAGATATTGAAAGTTGCTTGTTCCCCAAGCACTTGAGAGATAGTTAGCATGCATGTATGCTTGTGATTCTCTAAACCTAAGTTGGTGTGGAAACACCAAACTTAGTTCATTGCCTACTTCTATATGCAGCAGAATAAATACATGCATGAAACATCAAGTAATTTTTATTAAGAAAGTAAACTATGAACTAGAAAACAACTATAAACTAGAAAATAAATTCTGAACTAGAAACTAAACAATAGTCAAGTAGTTTTTTCTGATTGTTTGGAGCTGATGACTAGTCATGCTGATGGTTACAATGTGTTCTTTAATGAATTCTTTGGTGGAACACCAAACTTAGAATTACACATTCACCCTTGGATTGTTTTGGTGTGGAACACCAAACTTAGATCCTTGCAATACAGATAATCTACTTAACTCTTTTATTGAATTTACTAGGAAAAGGAAACTACCTCTTGGTTGGGTTACCTCCCAACAAGCGCTCTTTTAATGTCATTAGCTTGACACTTTGTTCATGAATTTCTTCCTTTTCTTCCAATTTGTTAAGAGGAATGACCTCAAGTAGAAAAAGGGACCAGTTAATGCTCCTTGCTTTGAGTGCTTCTTCCCAGCAAGCATTCTTTTGTGATTGGCTTGAGTGAACTTGCTTATTGGATCAGCAGTTGGATTGTTCTTTGACCTTCCTTTTTTTATGGATATGATCCTTTGTTTCTTGGTCACAATCCTCATTTTGGTGCTTGTAATTACTGCCTTCACATCTTTGATCTTAGAACTTGGATATTGTTGGATGATTGGAGCATCTTCTTCATTAAGAGCTTCTTGAATTGGTGGTTCAATGAACTGACCCTCTATGCAACTCTCTGTTTCATTGGAGTGTGGGATCTCTTGGTTGGTTTCCTCCCTTTCTTCTACATGATGTTGCATTGAGTCATTTGGGAGTGAGTTTGCATGTTCCTTTGTCACTCCTAGTAGCCTCTGTGGGTATGGTGCTTTGGGCTTGTTGATGAGTCCATATTTTCCGATATATTTTGGCTTGATTTGAATGGATTCTAGCATATGAACCCACAATTAAGCATCAAAATAGCATACTTTTGTGTTTGATCCCTAATTTAATTCTAAATGTGAAAACATGCGTTTTAATGCTTAGATTAGTGATTTTTTATTCCACTTTTGTGTCATTCGATGCCGTGATATGGTTTGTGAGTGACTTCAGGCCTTAGAGGCAAGAAGGGATGACCAAAAGTGGAAGAAAGCATGTACAAGGGAGGAAACATGAAGAAAACAAGGAAAGAACACACAGCAAAGTGTGCGTGCGCACGAGTACCTGTGCATAGGAACAGGTCAATTTTCAGCCGCGTGTGCGGACGCACATGTCTGTGTGTCCGCACAGGTCCCTGCACGTGATTGCATTAATGAAACATGTGCTGCGCGAATTTGGAGGCCTCTTGGCCCATTTTGGAAGGTTGGAATGCTGTTTTGGAGTGCTATATGAGGGGAGAGTCAACACATATGAAGGCATTAGGACTTAGACTTAATTTTTACATAGTTTTTCATAGTATTAGGAGTAGGAGTAGTGTAGAGTAGAGAGCTCTCCTAGAGTTTATGTAGTTTTCCTGTAGCATTTTATAGAAGCTTAATTTTGGATTTTGATCATCTTTAATTGTAAGTACTCTCAATTTCCTTTTTAATTACATTGTCTTTACTTTCATTTCCTTTTGGTTCAAGTTACTTGTTCATATTTGCAATTTTGTGTTTCTTGAAGTTTTGGTCAATGAATTTTATGTTTCTTGCCTCCTTTATGTTTGATTACTTGTTTATGTCTGATTTTGTTGATAGGTGGTTATAGTTTTCCATTTTACTTTGCAATTTTCCATGCTTTACTTTTATGCACACAAGGTGTTTGTGAAAATGCCAACTTTAAGTTTTAAGTAGATTTTTTACACCTTGGCTTGAGGTTTGAGTTCCTAGGATACTAGAGGCATAATGTCCGACATTTAGTAGTAATTCTTGGGTAGTTAGTTGACTCTTGTCTCCATTGACGCTAGCCTTTTATCAACTAGTTTGGTAAGTTAGCTAGGACTTATGGATTAAGGTCAATTATACTTGCTTGACTTACTCCTCGATAGTTGGGGTTAACTAGGCGAGTCTGACTCATCATAATTACCATAGTTGTGGTTATGGCGATGATAGGATTGCTTGGATCTTCATTCCCAAGTCAAGGCTTTTATTGCATTTATAGCATTTTCACTAGTTTTGACCTTACCTCCCCTTTACTTGCATGAATTACAATTTTGCTCATCTCTTAGTTCTTTCATTGCTTAGTTCTTTCAATATTTCATCTCTTGATTTCAAAACCCCTTTTTGCCATCTTCACAACCAAAAGTTAATAGTGCTCCATTTGCATTCCTAGGGAGAACGACCCGAGGTTTAAGTACTCTCGGTTTATATGTTTTGTATTGAATTTATCATTTGATCTTGGGAATTAATTGTTGGTTTGGACTATGATACCGACGAATTGATGCTTGTTTTGATTGATTCCGAACCACACAAAGAATTCCCAAGCTTATCACTTGTATACTCTCACAACCTCCTTCTTCATAGGAATCTCACTTGGTATGGGTGCCTCCTTTTCTTGTTCTTCTGATTTCTCCCCTGTAACCACCATTTGGTCCTCATCCTTCTTGCTAAGCTCTCCTTCAAAGTATTTTGCTATATGGTTTAAATTTGCTTCCATGTTTCTGAAGGCGATGGCTTGCTTTTCTGTCAATGCTCTGGACCATTGAATGAACTCCTCAGTTTCTGGAGAGAGTGAAGTGGTCTCTTCCAATGATCTCAACTTTTCAATGACTTGTTCTTTAGAAGAGGGTTGTGCTGTTTGTCTCAATTTTTTTTCATACTCCCTATCTGCTATTTTCTCCTCTTCCTTTATCTTTATCATTTTTTCAAGGAGGAGTTCAATCCTAGAAAGTGTATCTAAGGGAGGTTGTGTAGGTTGTGATGGTTGGCTAAGATAGGTTTGTGAATGGAATTCGTTGTTTTGTGGTTGTGTGTTCTGAAAGTGGTACGACTCTTGTGGGTATGAGAATGAATTTTGTGGACTGTGAAATGAATTGTATGAGTTTGGGAAAGATTTTTGTGTTGAGGCATACTCAAATGATGAAGAATTTGGACATGTAAAACTAGGAGGTGAGGTTGGATAATTAAGAGGTAATGGCTTTTGATGAATGGGGTATGAATGAGTGAAATCTCTTTGATTGTGATCTTCCCAGCCACAACTTGAGTAGTGATCAATTTCACCAAAATATGGTCCATTGTGTGGCTCTGGGAAGTACCCAATTTCATGTTCTTGATACTCCCACCCACCATGAGCATAATAACATGAATCATCCTATGATGGTGGAAGGTTTCCCATGAAATTCGATTGGTCAAAAGATGATGGGTGCTCCTTTCTTTTTTGCAAAAGGCTCTGTCTTAAACAATAATCACCAAAAGACATTGGAATCTCCATTGTCATAATTGAGAGATTTTTAGTGAGCAATATCACAAACAGCTAATGGTTAGTGTTCTAACAAGTAAATGAACACAGAGAACCAACTCAAATTACAGAAAATATCACTAACAAACTGAATCAAAAACTAATTAACAAAAGAAAAGAAAAATACTCAATCTAGTTATCCTCCAATTTAGTAGTTGTCAATACAAAACCAATCCTCGGCAACGGCGCCATAAACTTGATTCACTCGAAAATTCTCTCAACAATTTTTCTCCGGCAAGTGCACCGGATTGTCATCAAGTAAAAACTCACTGTAGAGTGAGGTCGAATCCCACAGGGATTGGTTGGTTGATCAATGTTAATTGGAGAATTGTTCTAGTTGAGAGAACTCAGAATTGAATCAGGATTGCGGAAAGAAAAATTGGTGGGAAACATAAATTGAAAGAAATTAAATGACAGTAATTAAATTGCGAGAAATCAAATGACAGAAGCTTAAATAGCAATAAATTAAATGGGAATGGGGGTTAAGCATGAAATTAAAGAAGCAGAATATAATGAGAATGGGTAAGATCAGAGTAGGGGATTCATAGGGTTTTAGGAGATATTGAACTCTTTGGATCAAATCATTTTCATCTCTTCCTCAATAAATGCATTCATTGACATTGCTTGGCAATCTTAGATGATTGAATTCCAATGTCTTGGCTCACCAATCTCTCTAAGCATGAACAATTGCTTAATGTCTTGATTTAATTGCTCATGGGAAGAGTTGAAGTTCGGTCATTGATTATACCACACAAATTCATAGATCAAAGTATTGGTAGGATTAAATGTCACAATATCCATCCAACCCCCAATCTAATCCAATGTGAGAAAGCAATTCTAGCATGAAGTCTTCATCCCTCTCTCAAGGATCCGAAGAATTCCAATTATAGATAGCTTCTCTGTCAAGACAACTATCCAATTGAATTAAGATCGAAAGCTTTCTAACAAAAATCAAGAGAAAAGAAAGAAGAAGAAAATGAAAATTACTATTGATCCATTGAATTACAATAGAGCTCCCTAACCCAATAAAAAGGAGTTTAGTACATCATAGCTCAATTCAAATTACAGAGAAAGAAAAGTGCAGAAAACAGAAACTAAAAAAAAAGTGCAGAAAATGAAATCTGGGTCCGAACTCCCAGAGCCCCCTCAGGGCCTCCCAGAGCTGTTTCAATCTTCAACAATTCTTCTATTTATAACCCTCTTCCCATCTTCAATTGGATCAAGTATTTGGATGTGGGCCTTTGTCTTAATTGAAGCAGGGATTGATTGGATTGGCGCCTAATGCAATTGAGGAGAGAAGTGTGCCAATTGTGTCTTTCTGGTATTAAAGTTGGAGTAAACGTTTTTGGGCAAACTTTGAGTCAAACGTCCCTTTAAAAATTTGGGTTCTGGTTGCTGTCATTGGCGTTTGACTCAACGTTAGAGTGCCAACGATCTTCTACCCACTCATACGCGTGCACCATGCGTACGCGTGAAAGCTGTGTTTTTGTCCATTCACGCGTGCGCGTACACCACTCTTACGTGTGCATTGCCATTTTTTCCTTCCACGTGTATGCGTCACAGATGCATGCGCGTCGATTCAAGTTTCTCAATTCCAAATTCTGAGCTTCTTATCGCGGACGTTGGAGGCAACGTTTGGGGCAACGTTGGACCTCCAACGTTAGTTTGGTGACACGTACGCATGACCCACGCGTACGCATGGATGGTCAATTTTGCCATTCCACGCGTGCGCGTGACTCACGCTTGCGCGTGTATTTAAAAATTTTCTTCTTTCACGCGTATGCATCATTGACGCGTACGCGTCGCCCGAAAATCCTTTAGCTCCAGAATTGAATATTTTCAATGACGTTGGAGGTAACGTTGGTTCACCAGCGTTCCCTCCAACGTTGGCACCCATGTTTTCTTTTTCCAAAACGTTGCCTTCAACGTTGATGGGCCAACGTTGATGGGCGAACGTTGGCCGCTCCTTCTCTTCTTCCTTGCTCTTTTTTTGCTTCTTTCTTCCTATCATCAACCAAACAAACTCATCAAAGCCTTGGCATAATTACAAGATTTTGCATCTTTCATAATACTAATCAATTCTTGCATAAATATCATGAAAATTCATAAAATTAGTAATGTTTGATTGAATCAAGACAACCATGAATTTCTCATCCAAACACTTACTTATTGCCTAAGAATGCATGAAAATCAAGTAAAAACTAATGAAAAAGGCTTGTGAAACTTGCCTAAGATGACTTGTCATCACTTCTGCCGAAATGGCAAATCCATTTTTAATTTAATGAAGAAATGTGTGGATTTTGTTTGGACAGAGGAATGTGAAATAGCTTTCCAATATTTTAAAAATGTGTTATCAGCTATTCTTGTCCTCGCGAAACCAGTTCTAGGGAAGCCTTTGTATCTTTATTTGTTAGTAACTGAAGAAATAGTAGCTTTTGCTTTGGTTTAGAAGACGAAAGTAAACAACAATGACCTATTTATTTCATTAGTAAAGTCCTTCAAGGATCTAAAATGAAATACTCCAAATTAGAAAAATTGGTGTTTGCATTATTCACGTCGGGAAGTCAGTTGCAGGAATATTTCCAAAGTTACTTAATTATTTTGCGAATTGACCAACCGATTGAGAAGGTATCGCAAAAGCCAAATTTGGCAAGTCGAATGGTAAGTTGGTCGATTGAACTTTTCCAATTTGTATTTATTGTGAACCTCACTCTTCTATTATGGTTCAAGCGATAGTGGATTTTCTAGCTGACATGACACACCCAATTACCGATGTGGCAAGATGGGAAGTCTACGTGGATGGGGTTTCAAATGTTAAAAATGGAGGAGCTGGTCTTATCTTAACTAAAGAAAAAGACACTGTGATTAAAGCCTTTGTTAAATTTGACTTTCTTATTTCAATCAATCAGGCTGAGTCTAAAGCTTTACCTGCAAAGTTAGCTTTAGCTCGTGAAATCAGAGCAAATGATATCATTATCTTTAGCAATTTTTAGACTGTGACTTCACAAGTCAATGGAGAATATCAGGCTAGGGATCCTTTGTTGTAATTATACTTGAAGAAAGTACAAGATGAGGTACAAAGTTCTGATTCTTTCTACATTAAGCATGTACTTTGGGAACAAAATACACGAGCGGATGTACTATCCAAGTTAGCTATTATGAAACCTGGAAATATAAATCAAAGCTTGATACAAGAAGTGTTATCAAAGTTTTCTATTAGTATCAACAACATAACAATTTTCCATTCTAGTACTATTAGCACTTGGATGGACCCAATTTTCATGTATTTGGAACATGGCCTTTTGCCCGATGATTCGAAAGAAGCTAAAAAGTTGCAATTAAAAGCAACACACTATACCATTATAAATGCACAATTGTATAAAATAGGATTGTCACAACCATTACTTAAATTTTTGAAACCTCAACGAACAATGTATGTCTTATAGGAAATTCATGAAGGATGTTGTGGACATCATTTAGGTGGGAAAGCATTAGCTTAAAAGATCATCAAGGCTGGTTACTACTAGCCTATTATCATCAAAGATGCAGTATCTGAAGAAATGTGAAAAATTCCAGCTTCATGCTAACTTCACCAAGAACCACCTCATGAACTCGTTTCCGTTGTTTCGACAAGAGCATTTTCAAAATGGGGGTATGGATCTTTTGGGACCATTTTCTTAAGGGCTTGGACTAGTTAAATTCTTGATTGTGGTGATATATTATTTTACAAAATGCATTGAATCTATACCATTATCAAGTATTACCTCGCTCAATGTCGGAAGTTTGTGTGGAGAGAAATCCTAACGAGGTTTGGGGTTCTCGAGGTCATGGTCATTGACAATGGGACATAGCTCACTGATGCTAAATTTTGAGAACTTTTGGCTACATTGGAAAATTTGGCAAGTGTTTGCATCGGTAAAGCATCCACAGGCCAATGGTCAAGTAGAAGCTGTGAATAAAATAATCTTAAAAGGATTAAGGAACATGTTAGATAAAGCTAAGGGCTTATGGGTGACGTGGCGAAAATTGGCAGATTAAGAAATTAATATAAGAGATACGTTGCAAGTACAGTTCTTAACCAACAAAAATCCTCTTATCAATTTAAAAGGGTTGTCACAAAATTAGAATTAAAATACTGGGAGTATGAATCACAGGTCGTCTCCCAACGAGTTACAGAAAGATGTGCTATTTTATTAATCAGATGTTTTCAAAAATCGTTTCGAGTTTGATAAACAGGAAATTAAATCAGAGAATTTATGTAATTTAAATAAAAATCTTGACCGGGAGTAGATTAGTCGGAAAATCTATCCTTGTTGGAGTTCTCCCAAGATTAATTTGTAATTGAAGGTTGTTCTGCTTAGTTATCCTTTACCAGATAGAGGAAAGTCAAGCAAGTTGGAAGTCTATTTCTATTCACAAGTTCTAATCCTCTCCCTTGGGAAGGATTAGTGTCAATGACTAGAGGGCGATCCAACAATAAACCCAATTACAATTTTACTCTTGAGTATTTCAACTCAAGGTTCTCCTTTCAATCAACTCCCAATCAAGTTATGGAACTACTCGCTCATTATGAATGTAAACTTCACAAAATAAGAAAGGGAAATAAAGGAAGACATGATAAATAATAATAAAAAAGACCAATTAAAAATAAAAATAGTTCTTGTATTAATAAATTTTAAAAATAATCCAATAGTAACTCTGAACAAATTAAGGATATGAAAGAGTAAGTGACAAGTAAAGAAAACAAACTAGAATGATGAAGTCTTGGCGGAGGAAATAAATCTTCTCAATATCCCAATCCAAAAAGCAATAAAAACAAAATCCTAAGAACTATGAATGTGTAGAGAGAAAACCTAGAGGAGGAGTAAAATCAGATCTAAAACTAAAAATCATGCGGAATGAATGTCTCTCTTGGTCTCTGCATGTTCCCTGGCTCTAATATGCTTTTCTGGGCCGAAAACTGGGTCAAAACATGGTCCAAAATCGCCCCAGCAAATTCTGCAAATTCTGCAGATCGCGCACATCATGCGGTCGCGTCGTCCACGCATTCGCGTCACTTGTGCAGTTTCTAATCCATGCGTTCATGTCAGGCACGCGAGCGCGTTACTGCAATTTCCTCTATTTTGCGCGGTCGCGTGAGCCATGCATCCGCATCGCTTCTCGCTGGTCATCTCCTTACTTTCTTGTGTTCCTTCCATTTTTGCAAGCCTCTGATAAACCACTATTTTATGGTTTATCTTGTGCTCAATTGAGTGGATTTTATCAACTCTTTACCGACTTATTCATAACATTTGCATGGTTTTATATTTCCTTCTTGATTTTGTGTTATGATTGAAAACATGCTTCTTTGATCTTATATTTGCTTATTATTAATCCTATCATATTACCATTAGATGCCTTGATATGTGTGTTAAGTGTTTTCAGATATTATAAGGCAGGAATGGCTTAGAGGATAGAAAGGAAACATGCAAAAGTGGAAGGAACACAAGAAGTTGGAGAAACTGCTAAGCTGTCCAGCCTGACCTCTTTGCACTCAAACAGCTATAACTTTAGCTACAGAAGTCCAAACGACGCGGTTTCAGTTGCGTTGGAAAGCTAACGTCCGGGGCTTTGATTTGATATATAATATGTTATGGTTTCCCTGATGCTAGGCGACCCGACCGCGTGATCCATGCGGCCACGTCGCAATGACGGAAATCCAGCATGGCAAAAATTTGAAACCAGCGAATTCTGGACTGTTTTTGACCCAGTTTGCGGCCCAGAAAATACAGATTAGAGGCTATAAAGTGGGAGACTGCATCCATTCAGAGAAACACTCTCATAATTCATAATTTTAGGAGTAGATGTAGTTTTTAGAGAGAGAGGTTCTCTCCTCTCTCTTAGGATTAGGATTTAGGATTTCTCTTAGTTTTAGGAGTGACTCTCAATCCCAGGTTCTTTATTTTTATTTATTTTCTCACTTTTGTTTATGACTCTCTATGTTCAGATTGCTTTTCTATTTAATATATTTTGAGGTATTTCAGACTTATGATTGCTCTCTTTAATTTTATTAATGCTCTCGATTTATCCAAATTATTTCCATTCAAGTAGAATTTCTTCCCTTTTGGCTTTGGTTGATTAATTGGTAACCCTTGAGTTATCAAACTAATTGTTGATTGAAAATTGGAATTAATTCATCCACTTAACTTACCTTCATAGTTAGAGGTTAATAAAGTGGGAGAAAAATCCAATTCTCATTACAATTGATAAGGATAATCAGGATAGGACTTCCAGTTCTCATACCTTGCCGAGAGTTTATTTTACAGTTATTTATTTATTTTTATTGCTCGAAAATATACCTGTGCGCATTGCTCAAACTTTCAAAACCCCCAATTTATAATCTTCATAACCAATAATAAGAACATACTTCTCTGCAATTCCTTGAGAAGACGACCCGAGGTTTGAATACTCGGTTATCAATTTCAAAGGGATTTGTTACTTATGACAACCAAAACGTTTGTACGAAGGGATTTTTGTCAGTTTAGAGACTATATCTACAACGCGACTGTTTTTATGACATTCTTTACTGGCAAAAATCTTAACGTCAAAATGGCGCCGTTGTCGGGGAATTGCAAACGTGTGCCTTATTATTGGTTATTGTAAATATTTGCTTTTTGATTTGTTTTTATTTTTATTTTTTTTGCTTTTCCATAAATTAAGAGGTTATTGGTTTTTATTTAGTTATTAAAAATTTTTTTTTTCAAAAATTTGTTCTTAGTGTTCATCTTGATCTTCAAGTTGTTCTTCACGTTCATCTTGACCTTCAAGCTGTTCTTAGTTGTTTTCTTCATTTTGATCTAAAAATTTGAAATTTGGGTGTCATTTTATTGTTTTTCTCTTTCCTCATTAAATTCAAAAATATTTTTAATTATTTTTTCAAAAAAAAAAATTCCAGATTTTTATTTTTAAAATTTTTATCTTATCTTATCTTATTTCAAAAATCAAATTTCAAATTTCAAATTTCAAATTTCAAATTTCAAAAATCCAAATTTCAAAAATTTAAAATTCAAATTTCAAAATTCAAATTTCAAAATTTTAAATTTCAAAATTTAAAATTTAATTTTCAAATTCAAAATTTAAATAACCTTTTAATTTAAATTGTTTTTATTTTTATTTTTTATTTTTATTTTGCTACTATGAACTCTCACCCCTTTGGCTATGAGTCTGGTTACAATTATGTTGCAGGAAGAAGAAATTACAATGAGAACAGGCATCAAGGTTAGAACAATCAAAGATGGGAGGAGCCACGAGGATTTAATCAACCCTCATGGCAACAACCACCTCCAATGGACTATCAACAACCACCATCATATGCCTATGAACCTCCTCAACACAACTTGGGACCGCCATACTCACAAGCCTCTTTCCACCATTCACCTCCTTATGACCCTAACCCACATCCACCATACCAACCACCTTATGAACCAAATGAACTATACATAGATCCACCCCAAACCTCCATGGAGAGAGCACTTACCGATCTAAACTCTACTATACGAGCTCTCGCCGCCCAAATCAGACCACCAAATACCTTTAACAATCAACCCTCAAGCTCTAGTGCACTTCCTTTTCAATCACAGAATGATCTCCCCATCCCACCACCACCTCAATATCTGTCATCTCCATATCCATCAATCCAAGAGCACTATGATCCTACCTATGATAACCGAGTGCATCAAGAGACAAAGGATCGTTTCAAAGAAACAGTGGATCGATTTCAGGCAACCACTCAACAACTGGAGCAAGCATTAATTCAATGGGCTTCTAGGCACTTAAATATACAAGGATCAGCCACAGCTCCATGTGGACAGTCTAGTGAAGAGCGTAGCATAAAGGAGATACCAGAAATCCCAGTGGACAAGACAGAGAATGAATTCGTACTAGAACAAGTGGAAGACGCTGTCATTGTTCAAGAAGAAGAAGTGGTTGAAGACTTAGGAGATGCAGAACCTCCATGGGAAAGTCCAGTCATAGAACCTCCTTCCAAGACGGTTGAAATTGATGCTGAGGAGGGTGTACAACCTCCAAAGCATATCATAGTTGAAGACTTGAAAGAGGTTGATCAAGAGATGGAGATTAAAGAAGAAGAAGCACAACCTCCCATTCCCTTGGAAAGCAATGAAGAGGAGATTGAATTGAAAGAGAGCTGCCAAGAGGAAGAGGTTGAAATTGAAGAAGCTTGCAAGGAGGTGGTAATTATCAAAGAAGAGTACAAGGGAGTGGAGCTTGCAATTTCATTAAACATACCTCCCCCTAAGTTGCCATCATCCTTCACAACATTCAAGTGGGTAAAATTCATATCCCATAGCTTTCTAATCCCACTTGAATATGGGCTACTGGAGATGGATGGTCAACTTAGAGCTCTTTGTGGCATTAAGAGTAAGAGGAAGATGGTCAGTGGTAAGAATTGTCCTGCAAGGTTCATTATGGTTGGAAGCTTTAAGTTTAAACGCAAAGGTTGGTGTAAAGCTCAACTGAATGGGTCTAGGAAGTTGTTTGGCCACTTTAATGAGAATTCAGATTGCTTGCTACCCGAATAGAATCATGATAATCAACACAAAGACGGGTGTAAAAGCAAGATTTGGGATCCTGGAATCTGTTCTGACATCCAACACCCCGGGAGCCTAAGAATCTTTTTGAAGCTGCTCAAGGGTTTTACATGCCTATTTTGGGACCCCGGAGGTTACTGGAATCACAAACACTGGTGGAGATTCCTGGATGAGTTCAAGCATAAGCCACCATAACAGGAAGCTCATCAAATGTCCAACTTAAGGACTTTAACTAAAAGTGCTAGGTGGGAGACAACCCACCATGGTATGATCGTCCTTTTTCATTTTTATTTAGTTTTATTTGTTTTTGAATTTTATTTTATTTTGTTATATTGAACCTGGAGTTTTGCATCACATTCATATTAACACTGCATTATGCATTTTTCAGATTTAAAAAAAAAAAGAAGAGCGAGCACGCGACGCGTCCGCGTCGCAAGGAGATGGGAGATAACATTAATATGAACAGAGAGTTTCGCAGGAGCAGCGCTGGAGGCGTGCCAATGGCACAAATCACCCCACGCGATCGCGTCGCTGACTCGTCCGCGTCCCATGGGAACTTTGGCCTCCCACGCGACCGCGTCACCCACGCGGCCGCGTGACCTGAAAATTGACGTCAAAAGGGTGCATGGCCGAAAGTTATGCTGGAGTTGGGCTGGACTCGTGCTGGAAGACCAAGCCCTCCCACACGAACGCGTACCCCACGCGTCCACGTCACCTGACCTTCTTGCGCACCACGCGACCGCGTCACTCACGCGTCCGCGTCACAAGCGGCGCACAGATTATCCAGATCAGCCAAATTTCTTATCTTTTCTTCTCTAATCCTTATTTTTCTTATCTTTTTTTATTTCTTTCTTCTTCCTTTCTTATCTTCTTTCCCTTCTCATCTCTCTTATTTTTCTTTTTATTTTATTTTAGTTTATTTACATACTTTCATTCATTGCATTATTTTCATTGGTGTTAGAAATTTATTTGGGTCATTATTTCTATATTTTACTTGTGGATTATTAGAGGAATTATTTGACAATTATATATATTTATTTTTAAAGGGTTGCTTGCATGTTCAATTTATTATTTTCGTTAGATTATTTAACATGCATGCTATGTGTTTGTGAAAAAGCCCATATGGCATTATGCACTTCTCTATACTATTTAATGCTTGCTTTTCATAAACTCTCTTTACTATTTTAATTGAATATAATTGTCAATACAAACATGGTAATTTATTACAAGTGATGCTTGGTCTATGCTACTCATGCCCTTTTCCGGCATGCCAATAAACACCCTGCATCCACTTATCTTTTGATGCACTGGCTATTTTTCATTGCTGGCTTTTCACATGTACTCGAGAGCATGTGTTAATGTCAATTACATCCTAATGTGCATCCATCACCACTCTTCCATTCTCTTCCTTGCTATATATCTATTTGAATTTAATTTACTTTCTCTTCCCTTCTTCAGGATGGCCACCAAGGAAGGAAAGGAACAAAAAGAGCCCCAGCTGAGGAACCACAATCCCCATCCACTTGCACATCTTAGCATGCACCAAGGACGGTGCAATCTTTAAGTGTGGGGAGGTCGATACCGATCTCCGTGGGTTAGTACTTTCTTGTCTCAAACACCAATGTTTAAATTTTCTTCGTAGATTAGTTGTTG
>NC_029793.2:94756112-94759947 GCF_000816755.2 Arachis ipaensis
TATTTATTTTTTATTTGATTTTGTGCATTTAGTTACTACTTGGTTAAAATAATAAATCTCTTTTTAAGATCCTATTTTTGAAAAAATTTTTAAATAAAATGGGGAGGTCGATACCGATCTCCGTGGGTTAGTACTTTCTTTTCAACACCAATAATCTTATTTTCTTTATTTGTTCATTGTTACATCTGCATATTTGATTGCATATTTATTTGATTTTGTGCATTTAGTTACTACTTGGTTAAAATAATAAATCTCTTTTTAAGATCCTATTTTTGAAAAAATTTCACTAATTTAAATAAAAATTTTTAAAAATTTTTATGTGTTAAATTTGTTTGAAGTTGTATTTGGAACATGGTTTTTGAGTCAAAGAACACACAACCTGTGAGACTTTGAGCTTATTTACATGGTTACATTATTTAACCATAAACATTTTATTCCTGTGTGTTCCCTTCTCTATGATTGTAATCTATATTTTGTTCCAACCTATATGTCTATTATTTAGTGTATTTACATGTTTGCATATGATTGATGCCATTATTTGATTTTAGCTCACTTATCCCAAATAAGCCTAACCTTTAAATCACTCTTGTCAGCCACTTTGAGCCTTTTAACCCCCTCTTGTTCTGTATTTTACCACATCACTAGCCTTAAAGCAGAAAAACAATTAAATATCCTAATTGAATCTTTGGTTAGCTTAAGATAGGGATTGTGTAACAATTACGTGTGGAGAAACTGTGGGAACATGGGTTAATAAGGAAATTTATCATGTTTCTAATTTATTTGAATATTGGGAATTTGGAAACCTACTCATGAAAAATCAAAATAGAAAAATAATGGAAAATCCATGTGCATTGATAAGTTATGTTTGCTTTTATGATTCAAAAAAAAAAAAAAAAAGAAAGAAAGAAAAAAAAGAAAGAAAAAAAAGAAAAATCCAAAAATACTCAATAAATAAGGGGACAAATCTACCTCAATATTAAGTTTAATAAAAGATCAATGCACATGTGATAAAAATTAAAGAAAAATTTGGTACATGAGTATGAAAATTATACAAAAGTGAGAATTATAGGTAGCTAGGCATGGATTTAAAAGTATATAGAGTATATGTATATTAGGTGAGAGCTTAGGTTAATTGAAGATTCATATTATAGCTCACTTGGCCATACATATATCCTTACCTTTACCTAAGCCCCATTACAACCTTGAAAAGACCTCATGATGTTTGCATTAGTACATTAAATATTTGTTGATTGGTTAGATGAAGAACAAGGTTAAGAAAGTATGACTAGAGAAGAGTAGAGTGAAAAACCCTATACACTTGAGAGAATGGTTTTATATTTCCTTCCTGATTTTGTGCTATGATTGAAAACATGCTTCTTTGATCTTATATTTGCTTATTATTAATCCTCTCTTATTACCATTAGATGCCTTGATATGTGTGTTAAGTATTTTCAGATATTATAAGACAGAAATGGCTCAGAGGATAGAAAGGAAGCATGCAAAAGTGGAAGGAACACAAGAAGTTGGAGAAACTGCTAAGCTGTCCAGCCTGACCTCTTCGCACTCAAATGGCTATAACTTTAGCTACAGAGGTCCAAACGACGCGGTTTCAGTTGCGTTGGAAAGCTAACGTCCGTGGCTTCGATTTGATATATAATATGTTATAGTTTCCCTGACGCTAGGCGACGCGACCGCGTGATCCATGCGGCCGCGTCGCAATGACAGAAATCCAGCGTGGCAAAAATTCGAAACCAGCAAATTCTGGACTGTTTTTAACCTAGTTTGCGGCCTAGAAAATACAGATTAGAGGCTATAAAGTGGAGGACTGTATCCATTCAGAGAAACGCTCTCATAATTCATAATTTTAGGAGTAGATGTAGTTTTTAGAGAGAGAGGTTCTCTCCTCTCTCTTAGGATTAGGATTTAGGATTTCTCTTAGTTTTAGGAGTGACTCTCAATCCCAGGTTTTTTATTTTTATTTATTTTCTCACTTTTGTTTATGACTCTCTATGTTTAGATTGATTTTCTATTTAATATATTTTGAGTTATTTCAGACTTATGATTACTCTCTTTAATTTTATTAATGCTCTCGATTTATCCAAATTATTTCCATTCAAGTAGAATTTCTTCCCTTTTGGCTTTGGTTGATTAATTGGTAACCCTTGAGTTATCAAACTCATTGTTGATTGAAAATTGGAATTAATTCATCCACTTAACTTACCTTCATAGTTAGAGGTTAATAAAGTGGGAGAAAAATCCAATTCTCATTACAATTGATAAGGATAATCAGGATAGGACTTCCAGTTCTCATACCTTGCCGAGAGTTTATTTTACAGTTATTTATTTATTTTTATTGTTCGAAAATATACCTGTGCGCATTGCCCAAACTTCCAAAACCCCCCAATTTACAATCTTTATAACCAATAATAAGAACATACGTCCCTGCAATTTCTTGAGAAGACGACCCGATGTTTGAATACTCGGTTATCAATTTCAAAGGGGTTTGTTACTTGTGACAACCAAAACGTTTGTACGAAGGAATTTTTGTCGGTTTAGAGACTATATCTACAACGCGACTGTTTTTATGACATTCTTTACTGGCAAAAATCCTAACGTCAGCCTCCTCTCCAATTTCCAAGTCATTCATGCCCTATAAAGCCTGAAACACTTAACACACAGATCACGACATCGAATGGAATAAAGAAGAATTAAAATACATAATTAAAAGTCTCTTAGGAAGCAAGTTTTCAACCATGGAGTAATTTTGGGAAGGAATTGTAAATACATGCTAATCATATGAATAAGTGGGTAAAGATTTGATAAAACCACACAATTAAACACAATATAAAGCATAAAATAATGGTTTATCAATGGGCTAACACGTTCTGGTCAGTGTCATGATGGTATCGCACAATATCGTAATCTTTTACTAGAGAAACACCATTCAGGCTCACTTATAGTGAAAAAGGTTGTTATTCCACTAGAAATTGGAGAACCTAGTCCAAGGATGCTGCTCGGAAGCACAGATAGTCATTTAGCTCATGATCTCATTAATGAAGTTAGGTTAGGGAAAATTTAACTAAACAAGCATTGAAGCAGGGGGTAGCCAAAATGTATAATAGCAAGGTTAGACCTAAAATTTTCCAAGCTAGGGACTTGGTTCTGAGATAGGCTGATGCTGTTACTTTGTCTAATCAAGGGAAGTTAAACTCCACTTGGAAGGGACCCTTTAGGGTAAAAAAAATTTAGGAAAAGGGGCTTATAAGCTAGAAAATCTTGATGGAACCGAAGTGTTGAGGACATGGAATGCAACTCATTTGAAGAGGTATTGCTCTTAAGCATTATTAATGTAAGAATAAAGGCACTCTTTTCCTATTTAATAGGTTTTTAATGAGGCCGTTTGAAATGGTATTTGTTATTAAGTACTAGATTTATTTTCATTTTACCTTGTTATCTTTATATTATTGTTTTGAATGTTAGGATGATTACATTAATGTAGTAAATACGAAGTGCCTATATAAAAAAGATGGTTGATAATTAAAGAAGCGCAATTATAATACTTAAGAATAGAGATCGAATAAAGATAAAAAAAAGTTCTAAGTATAAGCAAATAAGTTTTAAGTCTTGTAAATAGCAGTACCAGATAAAGAGGAAGTAGTTGTCTAACTATGCAAAATAACTTTGAAAATTTTCAGAAAACACTTAGAAAATCTATTACATAATATCAACCACTTGGTTATCAATACCCTTCTTGAAGGCGTTCATAGAGGAGGTGTCCAACTCGGGAGAAAGAGGCTTGATTTGATCCACCATGTTCCTTTCTGCATCAAAAACC
>NC_029793.2:94760056-94762307 GCF_000816755.2 Arachis ipaensis
TCCTTAGTTTTGGAGTCTGAAATTTCTTTGCCTCCTCCAACGAGTTACCCTTACTTTGTAGTGCTTTGGTCCCCTCTTGTAAGGATACAAGGATGGCATTTAAACTCTGGATTTGAGAATAATTTTCAACCTCCTTTTCTTTGGCCATCACTGTGGTATGGATGTTCGGAATCTCCATTTTCACATCTCTTACAAATGCAGTTGAACAAATGATCATTCGCTAAATTCAAAGAAGGGTTTCTTCAACAGGAATCTTAGCTAAGCCTGATTTGGTCTCTTCTGAAATCAGGAATTTGTTAACAAATTCAGAAGATTGGAATTATTTTTGAAGGATACAACCAAAGGAACCAAGTCATGTCTTAAGCTTAGTTTAGATTGGGTGTGAACTTTTCCCTTGATTTTTTGTTTTTTCTTCTTTAGAGAGTTGGTTGGAGACTGTGCGTCTAGTATCTCAACCTCGGGAACTGACTTCTGAGGACCAGGAGGAGGAAGATTACTAAAAGTGGTGGAGGAGGAAATCCTATCCCCTCCTTTAGCATCGATCGGTGGAATGGATCTTGAAGTCATCCTCTTCGTGATAGCAACAATAACTTCTAGCCTACCAGCCATGTCAACTAAAACAAGAAATCAAAGATGGGAAGTCAAATTATTTTCAGCATAACAAAATAAATAAACAACAATAAAATGTTATCAATAGCATTTTGAGAAAGATGTTCATCAGCAAGTATTATCCTTAAGCTGAGAGGTCATTCATTCCACAACTCTAAAAGCATATGAATACTCACACGCTTATAAAGGCTCACACCTTGCAACTCAATCTCAGGGGAAGCTACATGAAAATTCCTGCAAGGATTAAACATTTTTTTATCTTCTAAGGTCATGAAGAAAGGTGTTGTGCCCTCAACTCATTCAAACTTAAAATATTTTTCTTTAAGACTCTTCAAACAAATTGAAGATTCTTCTGTTAGGGTTACCTCGGAAAGAAATAAACTCGCGACTTCAGGTACTGACTAAAGAAATCTTGTATCTCTACAACATTTTCTATTCGGAAAGTATACCGAATTGTCATCAAGTAATAACCCACTAGGAGTGGGGTCGAATCCCACGAGGATTAATGGATTAAGGAAAACAATGGCTAATTTATTATCCTAGTTAGATTATTTAGATTTTGAGTGGAGAGCAAACAGAAATATAAAGGGTAGAAGAGTAAAGGAAGCAATAAAGTACAGTAAAGTTAATGGCATAATTGTAAAGTACGGGAAAGTAAAGTACTGGAAATGTAAATTGCAGAAAGTAAATAAAGTAAATAAAAGAGAGAAAGATAAAATAAACATTGGGATCAAGAGATATTGCACTCTCCAGATTAATTGAATTCATCTCATCTTCAATCATGCAACTCATTGACCTCTTGGCAATCATGATTGATTGAGCCCAAATTCCTTGGTGACTCGATCTCTCAAATCTTGATCAATAGCCAATTCCTTGGTCTAATTGCTCATGAGAAGAGATGAAGAATTGTCCCTGATTATACCACACACTCTCCTAGACCCAAATAATGGAGAGATTTTATGTCACCGTATCCCTTCCAAAACCCAAATCTATTCAAGTGTGAGAAAGAATTTCAAGCATGATTTTATGTTTCCTCTTCCAAGGTTCCCATAAAACCCAATTGCGTTCAATCTCTTTTCCAAGATAATTGAATGCTAAGCTTGAAGAACGACATTCTTTCTAGTGAATTAAGAGAGATGAATAGAAGAAGAAGAATAAAAATAATCAATCCATCGAATAACAATAGAGCTCTCTTTCCCAATGGAAAGAGTTAGTAATTCATAACTAAAATATATTTACAAAAGTAAGAAAGAAAAGAGAAGGAGAAATTGATGGTGAATAGAGAGAGTCCGAAGACTACCCCCAATCCAGCATGACTAATTCTATGAAACTAAGGCCTTTAAATAAGCAATCCTAAATTATAAATTGAAATAAAATTGAAAACAAATTACAATCAAATGAAAATTGACTATTCTAGAAAATTCTTGTGGCCTTGATTGGTTGACAATTACGGGCTTGCTTGCTTGAGGTTTAAGTGGACTTAGAGTAAAAAATAATGATTCAGAATGAGGCTTCCAGGAGAGTATAGCGTTGTTTTAGAGAGCGGAACGTTTTTACACCCACGCACACACATCACCCACGCGTGCGCATCATTCAGCAGTTTGGTACTTGGGACGCGTATGCGTCGCCAGCTGATTTTTTC
>NC_029793.2:94762443-94802084 GCF_000816755.2 Arachis ipaensis
TCTTTCTTGCTTTATATATTCACGTCAAGCTTTCTTTTGATTTAATTAATGCCTTGCATGCTTCATGAATTGATGGCGTTAACGCATGCTTTCAACTGCTTTATTTGATTAATTAGTAATGCCAATGCATTACTTAATCAACGTAAAGCCTCATTTGTTTCATTCATTGCCAATTGGCATTAATAATAAATGCATGCATGCTTTAATTATTAATTCAATGATAATGCATGCATAAGGCATTAATGTATCACATTACTAATGCCAAGGCTTCATGGGTCATGGGCGGCCTAAGGTTTTAAAAGCGTGCTTGAACTTTAAAGTGTGTCCAAATTTCTTTTTTTCTTCTTTCATGCTTCTTTTATGTTTTTTACTTCTTTTTATACCATTTTCTACAAAATAGATAAAAATCAAAAGGGGTGAAAGTAATCTATGATTTAAGAACAAAACACTCAATAATTAAGCATGATTAATGAAAATAAAAGGTGAAAAAGCATAGAAAAATATAACATGATGCGTAGTCATCACAACACCAAACTTAAATTGTGCTTGTCCTCAAGCAAATAAAGAATCGTGCAATAAAGCTTAACAAACCAAGGTGAGAAGAGTAGCAAAAATTAATTTTTGTTCATGGTTGGCTAGTTTCTTATGCATTCTACAATCACAAAGGAGATTCAAATAATTGATGCCTCTATCTAGCTCATTTTTTGAAATCTTTTTCTTTATGTTCCTTTCTTGAAGCAAGCTTTTCATTCTTTTCTTAGCTTAACTTTTTGGGTGCTTTGCAACATGTGTTGAAAAGCTATGACTCTAAATGCTTTGTTTTCAAGTATTACCACTTGATAGATAAGCACCACAAGCATTTAATCAGAGGAATCTTTTTTTATTTCAATTGCTTCTTTTCTTTACTCTCTAATCATTGATGCTCAGAGCCTTGAGCTTTGAGGGAGTGCTTTTGCAGTTGAGCCTAGCCTCGACACTGAGTGTTTTATTTTCAAGCTTTTTGCCTGATACATAAACACCACAAGTACTTAACAATTAAATTGTTATTGGTACTCAGAGCCTTTAGCTTTCTCATTCTTTTCCCTTTTCTTTTATTGCCTTATTTGCATTTACTTCTTCAAGGTTTTTATGATTTCAAAAATGTTCATAAAATGTCCTAGATGAAAACTTCAGTTAAACAAATTCAAATGCATTTGAGCAATAATGATCATGCTAACTTTCCAATACTTATAAGCTCATGCTAGGTTCTTCTTTAATGACCTTGTTTGTTTATGATCATGAAATTAAATTACTTTTGAACTCACAAACTCAAGATGGTTGTCATAACATCACAGCAACATGTTACAATTCAGCAATCAAGCTATGCTTATTCACAACACACATGCATACAGAGCAAATAGATGACAATCATGCAATTTAAAGTGTTGGAAATAAGTAGGAGGAAAAAGGAACGTTACCACCTTGTAGTTCATCTTCATTGTTGTTGTCCTTTTCCTCCTATTCTTTTCCTTCCCACACTAAACTTAGAATGCTTGCTTATCCTCAAGCAACAATTAAAATAGTGGTGATGGGGTTTATAATAGTTCATGAATGTCTCAGGAACAATAAAATGTGAGTAATACATGTGGTTTAGGCAAGCAAAAATTAAGAATCACAATAAAGGCACAAGAAAGAAAACAGAGACAATATGATTGCATTAATAAGTGGTGTGCATGGTACATAGCATGAAAAATAAGTGGCAACACCAAATTTAGTGTGACACTTTCTTTTAAGAATGATGAAGTACCCAGTGAAGATTGAAAATCAAATTGTTGCATGGCAACACCAAACTTAGAATGCAATCATATGTCAAATTATTGAAAATAAACAAAGCAAAGAAAAGAAATGTTACCTACGGTTGGGTTGCCCCCCAACAAGCGCTCTTTTAGTGTCATTAGCTTGACATGTTGTTTTCAACTTTCTTCCTCTTCTTCCAATTTGTCAAGAGGAATGACCTCAAGGGGAGAGAAGAGCAAGTTGATGTCCCCTATGTTGGCCTCTTCCCAACAAACTTTCTTTTGTTATTTTCTTGATTTGCTTTGCTTGTTGGGGGCAGGGGTTGGATTGTTTGCAGTTGACCTTTTCTTCTTTATGAATGTTATCCTTTGTATCTTGGTCACAATCCTTATTCCAGTGTTTTGGTTGATTTTCTTCACTTCTTTTTTTTTAGAACTTGGGTGTTGTGAGATGGTTGGAGTATCCTCTTTATCAAGAATTTCTTGGAACGGTGGCTCACTTGGTACAAGGATCTCTTCTTCTTGCTCTACCAATTCCTTATTTTCACCCACATTAGGCACTTCTCCATTCCTTAAACTGATGGCATAATATTCTTCCCCTGGCCAAGGGAAGACATTGGTTGGTTCATCAACAAAATGTTGTGCCAATTGTCTCATTTGCTCTTCTTGATTTCTCCTTGAGATTTCCATATCTTCAATCACCTCTCTTATATTTTGCCTTAAAAACTCACTAAGTTGGGCAATGAAGAGATATCTCTTGGAGAGTTCTTCTATTGCAAATTCTAGAAGATTTTATGGAGGTACATATGTTGGACAATTACGGGATGATAGTCCTTGAAGAATGGGGTATGCATCATTAAAATTCCTTCCAATGCCAAAATTTCTGTAGTTGTCATAACAATATGAACTATTTTGTGGCTCTGGGAGGTATTCTATTTTATTTGAGTGCTCATACTCTATCATTTCTTGGTGATATTCTCAGCCACCATTAGAGTAATGACTAGAATCATTTTGTGGTGGTGGGTAATATCCCATATGACATGATTGATCAAAAGATAGGGTAAACTCCATTTTTTCTTGCAAAATGCTATGTCTCAAACAATAATCACCAAAAGAAATTGGAATCCCATTGTCACAGATGAGGGATCCTTAGTGAGGTAATAACATAAACATCTTAGTAGCAAGAGAAAATTAAAAGAAATTAAATGACAAAAACAAAAAAAGAAAAGAAAAATACAAAAAATGTCTAATCTAGGTAATCAACCAACTGGTAGTTTGTTAATCACAATTAAACCTCGGCAACGGCGCCAAAAACTTGATTAAAGAAATCTTGTATCTCTACAAAATTTGCTATTTGGCAAGTATACCAAATTGTCGTCAAGTAATAACCTACTAGGAGTGGGGTCGAATCCCACGAGGATTAACGGATTAAGGCAAACAATGGCTAATTGATTATCCTAGTTAGACTATTCAGATTTTGAGTGGAGAGCAAACAGAAATATAAAGGGTAGAAAAGTAAAGGAAGCAATAAAGTACAGTAAAGTAAATGGCAAAATTGTAAAGTACGGGAAAGTAAAGTACTGGAAATGTAAATTGTAGAAAGTAAATAAAGTAAATAAAAGAGAGAAAGATAAAATAAACATTGGGATCAAGAGATATTGCACTCTTCAGATTAATTGAATTCATCTCATCTTCAATCATACAACTCATTGACCTCTTGGCAATCATGATTGATTGAGCCCCAATTCCTTGGTGACTCAATCTCAAATCTTAATTAATAGCCAATTCCTTGGTCTAATTGCTCATGAGAAGAGATAAAGAATGGTCCCTAATTATACCACACACTCTCCAGACCCAAATAATGGAGAGATTTTATGTCACCGTATCCCTTCCAAAACCCAAATCTATTCAAGTGTGAGAAAGAATTTCAAGCATGATTTTATGTTTTCTCTTCCATGGTTCCCATAAAACCCAATTGCGTTCAATCTCTTTTCCAAGATAATTGAATGCTAAGCTTGAAGAACAACATTCTTTCTAGTGAATCAAAAGAGATGAATAGAAGAAGAAGAATAAAAACAATCAATCCATCGGATAACAATAGAGCTCTCTTTCCCAATGGAAAGAGTTAGTAATTCATAACTAAAATATATTTACAAAAGTAAGAAAGAAAAGAGAAGGAGAAATTGATGGTGAATAGAGAGAGTCCAGAGACTACCCCCCCAATCCAGCATGACTAATTCTATGAAACTAAGGCCTTTAAATAGGCAATCCTAAATTACAAATTGAAATGAAATTGAAAACAAATTACAATCAAATTAAAATTGGCTATTCTAGATAATTCTTGTGGCCTTGATTGATTGACAATTGTGGGCTTGCTTGCTTGAGGTTTTTAATGCAATTTACTTTTTTTGCCATTTAAGTTTCTGCCATTTACTTTCAACATTTTAAATTCCTTGCAATTCATATTCTACTGATTCAATTTCACTCAATTCACCACTGTTAGCTTGACTAGACTAATCGCCTCACTAAAGTTGCTTGATCCATCAATCCTCATGGGATCGACCGCACTCTTGTGAGTTTTAGTACTTGATGCGACCCGGTATACTTGCCGGTTAGTTTGTGTGGAATCGATTTTTTCCTCATCAAGTTTTTGGCGCCGTTGCCAGGGATTGACTTAGATCGACAATGATTAAGTGGGTGATAAGTCTAGATCAAGAATTTTCTTTGTTTTTGTCATTTAAGTTCTTTTTAATTTTCTATTTTCTGCTGATACCAAGGTGTTTGTGTTATTGCCTCACTAAGAAATTCTCATCTGTGACATGAATTTCAATTTTTCTTGGTAATTGTGTTTTACAAAATTCAAATGGAGATTTCTTTATCCTTTGAACAAGCAAATTTCATGGGATATTACCCACCACCACAAAATGATTCAATTCATTATCCTAATGATGATTGGGAATATCAGCGAGAAATGACAAATTATGAGCAATTCACCCAGTGGGGATATGCTCCAGGGCCACAAAATGACCAAGACAATTTCATGGGATATTACCCAGCACCACAAAATGAATCATGTTATTTCGCTAATGGTAGATGGGAGTATTAACAAGAAATGATGGAGTATGAACACCTCCCAGAGACACAAAATAATCCATATTTTGATGAATCTAACAACTATTCATATTGTAGCTGGGAAGGTCAAAACCAAAGAGATTTTAATGCTCCATATTCTATTCATCAAGAGACTTGTGCTGTCAATACATTCATGCAAGATTGCCCCCCAGGGCCACAAAATGATCCATATGGCGATGAATTCAACAATTACTCAAGTTATGGGTGGGAGAATCAAAATCAAAGAGCATTCAATAGTGTATACTCCACTTATCAAGAGCCATCATAACTTAAGCGTACCTTCAATGCATTTATGCAAAATTGTCCAACCTCACCTCCTAGTTTTTCAATTGAAAATTCTTCATCACTTGACTATGCCTCAACACAAAGTTTCCTCCAAGATCCATACAACTCATTTCACCAACCACAAAATTCATTACACTACACAGAAGACTCATCTCAACATCGACAAAATTTATTTCACAACTCACAAAACTCATTCTATACCCCTCAAAACAACTTCACCATAACACATTCATATCCACAAAATTACTCTCAACCTTCATCTCTTGAGCTAACAGTTGAGGATCACCTTCAATGGTCCAGGGAATTCTTGGAAAGACAAAAATAATCTTGGAAAGAATAAGAAACCCTCTTCAAGAAGATGGATGTGCACTTAGAGGAAATAAGGAGAAACTTAGGATTGCCAAGCATTGAGGATGAAGACCAATCTGTGAGTGAGGAAGTGGAAGAAGAGGCTCTTGTATCAAGTGAAATTTGAATGAGGAATGAGGTTGTGGAGGTATATGAGCCTAGGATTCCATATCCACAGAGGCTAATTGAGGTGACAGAGAAACATGAAGACTCACTCCCAAAGGACTTAGTGGAACATCATAAAGAAGAAGAAGGGGAGGAAGTCAATCAAGAAAGTTCACACTCAATTGAAGCAGAGAGCTACATAGAGGAAGGGTTCATTAAACCACCAATTCAATAGGCTTTTGATGAAGAGAACACTCCAACAATCACACAACACCCAAGTCTTGATATCCAAGAAGTAAAGACAACCAACAAGAGCACCAAAAAGAGGATTGTTACCAAGATACTTAGGATAACATTCGTGAAGAAGAAAAGGTCAACTGCAAACAATCCAACCCCTGATCCAGCAACCAAGTTTAACCAAGCAAATAACAAAAGGAAGCTTGCTGGGAAGAAGCCAAGACAGGGGATACTGAATGGCTCTCCTCTATGCCTGAGGTCATTCCTCTTAACAAACTGGAAGAAGAGGAAGAAATTTGAGAACATGTCAAGCTAATGACACTAAAAGAGTTCTTGTTGGGAGGCAACCCAACCGTAGGTAACATTTCCTTTCTTTGCTTTGTCTATTTTCAATAATTTGGCATATGATTGCATTCTAAGTTTGGTGTTGCCATGCAACAAATCGATTTTCAATCTTCACTGGATACTTGCATCATTCTAAAATGAAAGTGTCACACTAAGTTTCTAAGTTTGGTGTGCCACTTAATTTTCTATGCAATGAATCCAGCAACACCACTTGTTTGCATAACCATAATGCCTTTGTTTCTTAGGCCTGCAATGTTATCTTTGTTTTGGTGTGACATTTTTTCTTTCTCTTTGTTTTAGTCATTCCTTTGTTTTAATACTTTCTTTTATTTTGCTCCTTAATTGTCTTTGTTAATACCTCATCAAGAAATTCTTACTCATGACAAGTTCTTTGCTTGGTGATTGTGTTATTTGCATAGAATAGTTTTCTTTGCATAGTTTTAGTTCAAATAAATTGACATGTGATTGCATTATAAGTTTGGTGTTGCCATGCAACAAATTGATTTTCAATCTTTATTGGATACTTGTATCAATTCCAAGTGAAAGTGTCACACTAAGTTTGGTGTGCCACTTATCTTTTATGCAATGTATCATGCACACCCTCTTAGTTTTGCAATCACTATGTCTCTGTTTCCTATGCCTTAATTGTTATTTTTGCTTGCTTAAACACATGTACTACTGACAATCTATTGCATAAGACACTCATGACCCATCATGGACCCCATCGCTACTGTTTTAATTGTTGCTTGAGGATAAGCAAGCATTCTAAGTTTGGTATGGGAAAGGAAAGAATATGAGGAAAAGGACAACAACAATGAAGATGAACTACAAGGTGGTAACGTTCCTTTTTCTTCTTACTTGTTTCTAGCACTTTAAATTGCATGATTGTCTCTGATTTTCTCTGTATGCATGTGTTGTGAATAAGCAGAGCTTGATTGTTGAATTGTAACATGTTGTGACATTAGGATACCATCTTAAACTTTTGTTAGTCAAAGTAATTAAGAATCATGATCATAAACAAACAAGGTCATTAAAGAAGAACTTAGCATGGGCATATAAGTACTGGAAGGCTAGCATGATTATTGTTGCTCAATTGCATTAGATTTTATTTAATTGAAGTTTTCATCTAGGACATTTTATAAAAAAAATTTTTAAAATCATGAAAACCTTGAAAAAGCAATTGCAGTTAAGGCAGAGAAAAAGGGAAAGAATGAGAAAGCTGAAGGCCTTGCACACTGGTGCACGAATTGTGAATCACACTTTTCACAACTCGTACCACTAACCAGCAAGTGCACTGGGTCGTCCAAGTAATACCTTACGTGAGTAAGGGTCGATCCCACAGAGATTGTTGGCTTGGAGCAATCTATGGTTATCTTGTAAATCTTAGTTAGGAGATTAATTATGATTATCAGTTTGAATTGCGAAGAATAAAAGAGCATGAAATAAATACTTGTTATACAGTAATTGAGAATATGTTGGAGTTTTGGAGATGCTTTGTCTTCTGAATCTCTGCTTTCCCCCTGTCTTCTTCTTCACGCACGCAAGTTTCCTCCTACGGCAAGCTGTGTGTTGGTGGATCACCGTTGTCAATGGCTACCATCCGTCCTCTCAGTAAAAATGGTCCAGGTGCGCTGTCACCGCACGACTAATCATCTGTCGGTTCTCACTCATGCTGGAATAGGATCCATTGATCCTTTTGTGTCTGTCACTACGCGCAACCCTTGTGAGTTTGAAGCTCGTCACAGTCATTCAATCCCTGAATCCTACTCGGAATACCACAGACAAGGTTTAGACTTTCTGGATTCTCAAGAATGCTGCCAATGGATTCTAGCTTATACCACGAAGATTTTGATTAAGGAATCCAAGAGATACTCATTCAATCGAAGGTAGAACGGAGGTGGTTGTCAGTCACGCATTCATAGGTTGAGGATGGTGATGAATGTCACGGTTCATCACATCCATCATATTGAAGTGCGAATGAACATCTTAGATAGAAACAAGCGTGTTTGAATAGAAAACAGAAATAATTGCATTAATTCATCGAGACACAGCAGAGCTCCTCACCCCCAACAATGGAGTTTAGAGACTCATGCCATCAAAGAGTATAAAGTTCAGATCTAAAAATGTCATGAGGTACAAAATAAATCTCTAAAAGTTGTTTAAATACTAAACTAGTAACCTAGGTTTACAGAAAATGAGTAAACTAAGATAGATAGTGCAGAAATCCACTTCTGGGGCCCACTTGGTGTGTGCTGGGGCTGAGAATTGAGCTTTACACGTGCCTAGGCTGTTTCCAGAGTTAAACGCCAGGTTGTAACCTGTTTCTGGCGTTTAACTCCAATTTGTAACCTGTTTCTGGCGTTTAATGCCAGAATGCAACATGGAACTGGCATTGAATGCCAGTTTACGTCGTTTATCCTTGAGCAAAGTATGGACTATTATATATTGCTGGAAAGCCCTGGATGTCTATTTTCCAACGCAATTGAGAGTGCACCATTTGGACTCTTGTAGCTCCAGAAAATCCATTTTTAGTGCAGGGAGGTTAGAATCCAACAGCATCTGCAGTCCTTTTTCAGCCTGAATCAGATTTTTGCTCAGCTCCCTCAATTTCAGCCAGAAAATACCTGAAATCACAGAAAAACACACAAACTCATAGTAAAGTCCAGAAATGTAATTTTTATTTAAAAACTAATAAAAATATAATAAAAAGTGACTAAAACATATTAAAAACTACCTAAAAACAATGCCAAAAAGCGTATAAATTATCCGCTCATCATAACACCAAACTTAAATTGTTGCTTGTCCCCAAGCAACTAAAAACAAAGTAGGATAAAAAGAAGAGAATATACAATGAATTCCAAAAATATCTATGAAGATCAGTCTTAGTTAGATGAGCGGGGCTATTAGCTTTTTGCTTCTGAACAGTTTTGGCATCTCACTTTATCCTTTGAAGTTCAGAATGATTGGTATCTATAGGAACTCAGAATTCAGATAGTGTTATTGGTTCTCCTAGTTCAGTATGTTGATTCTTGAACACAGTTACTTTATGAGTCTTGGTCGTGGCCCTAAGCACTCTATTTTCCAGTATTACCACCGGATACATACATGCCATAGGCACATAACTGGGTGAACCTTTTCAGATTGTGACTCAGCTTTGCTAAAGTCCCCAATTAGAGGTGTCCAGGGTTCTTAATCACACTCTGTTTTTTGCTTTGGACCTCGACTTTAACCACTCAGTCTCAAGTTTTCACTTGACACCTTCATGCCACAAGCACATGGTTAGGGACATCTTGGTTTAGCCGCTTAGGCCAGGATTTTATTCCTTAAGGCCCTCCTATCCACTGATGCTGAAAGCCTTGGATCCTTTTTATTACCCTTGCCTTTTGGTTTTAAGGGCTATTGGCTTTTTTGCTCTTGCCTTTTGGTTTAAAGAGCTTTTGGCTTTTTCTGCTTGCTTTTTCTTTTTCTTGCTCTCTTTTTTTTTCGTGAACCAATGGTTCTCTTGAGCTCCTCTATGTCTCTTCCTTGCCTTTGTTGCTCCTCCCTCATAGCTCTTTGATCTGCAGTCAATTGCTCTACCACTGAATTATGGAAAAACAAAAAGCAATGTTTTTACCACACCAAACTTAAAAGGTTTGCTTGTCCTCGAGCAAAAGAAGAAAGAAGTGGAGAAGATGGAGGAGATGGAGGTGTGTGAATGGGTGGGTTTAGGAGGGGAATGGTTTGAATTTGAATGGTGAGGTAGGTGGAGATCCTGTGGGGTCCACAGATCCTGAGGGGTCAGGGATGTATCATCCCTGCTCCTATTAGGCGTGTAAACGCCCCTGCAGTGCAATCCTGGCATTTAACGCTAGACTGCTGCCTGTTTTTGGCGTTAAACGCTCAAATGTAGCCTGTTTCTGGCGTTTAACGCCAGGTTGATGCTTGTTTCTGGCGTTAAACGCCAGCTTGGTACTTGTTTCTGGCATTAAACGCCAGACAAATGCTTGTTTCTGGCGTTTAAATGCCAGAATACTCTTCCTCTAGGGTGTGCTATTTTTAATGCTATTTTTCATTCTGTTTTTGATTTTTCAGTAGTTTTTGTGACTTCACATGATCATCAACCTAAAAAAACATAAAATAGCAATAAAAAATAAAGAGATATAGTTAAATAACATTGGGTTGCCTCCCAACAAGCGCTTCTTTAATGTCAATAGCTTAACCTTACTGAGCTTTTAATCTAGTCTCAGCCTTGAGCATTCTTGCTCAACATTGCCTTCAAGATAATGCTTGACTCTCTGTCCATTAACAATGAACTTCTTATTAGAATCAATGTCTTGAAGCTCCACATGGCCACATGGTGACACGCTTGTAATCACATATGGTCCCCTCCACCGGGATTTCAGTTTCTCGGGGAATAATCTGAGCCTAGAGTTAAATAGCAGAACCTTATGTCCTGGTTCAAAGACTCTAGGTGACAACTTTCTGTCATGCCACCTTTTTGCTTTCTCCTTGTAAAGCTTAGCATTTTCGAAAGCAGTGAGTCTGAATTCCTCTAGCTCATTTAGTTGGAGTAATCTTTTTTCTCCAGCTAATCTGGCATCAAAGTTTAGGAATCTGGTTGCCCAGTAGGCCTTATGCTCCAGTTCCACGGGCAGATGATAGGCCTTACCATACACAAGCTGGTATGGAGAGGTCCCTATAGGAGTCTTGAATGCTGTTCTGTAAGCCCACAGAGCATCATCCAAGCTTCTCACCCAATCCTTTCTACGGGTACTTACTGTCCATTCCATGATTCTTTTTAGTTCTCTATTAGAGACTTCAGCTTGTCCATTTGTCTGTGGATGATATGGAGTTGCCACCTTGTGGCTAATTCCATACCGGACCATAGCAGAGTAAAGCTGTTTGTTACAGAAGTGAGTGCCCCCATCACTAATTAGTGCTCAAGGGACACCGAACCTGCTGAAGATATGTTTCTGGAGGAACTTCAACACTGTCTTAGTATCATTAGTGGGTGTGGCAATGGGCTCTACCCATTTGGATACATAGTCGACTGCCACCAGAATATAAGTGTTTGAGTATGATGGTGGGAAAGGCCCCATGAAGTCAATACCCCATACATCAAACAACTCAATCTCGAAGATTCCTTGTTGAGGCATGGTGTAACCATGAGGCAGATTACCAGCTCTCTGGAAACTGTCACAGTTACGTACAAACTCTCGGAAATCTCTGTAGAGTGTAGGCCAGTAGAAACCACATTGGAGGACCTTGGTGGCTGTTCGCTCACCTCTGAAATGACCTCCATATTGTGACCCATGGCAATGCCATAAGATCCTCTGTAAGCACACACCTATGGATTATTCCGTCTGCACATCTCTCAAAGAGATAGGGTTCATCCCATAAGTAGTACTTTGCATCAGTAATTAATTTTTTCTTTTGTTGCCTGCTGTACTCCTTGGGTATGAACCTTGCAGCTTTATAGTTTGCAATGTCTGCAAACCATGGTGTTTCCTGAATGGCGAACAAATGCTCATCCGGAAAGGTTTCAGAGATCTCAATAAAGGGAAAGGACGCCCCTTCTACTGGCTCTATCCGGGACAGATGATCAGCCACTTGGTTTTCTGTCCCTTTTCTGTCTCTTATTTCTATATCAAACTCTTGCAGAAGCAACACCCATATTATGAGCCTGGGTTTTGAATCCTGCTTTGTAAGTAGATATTTAAGAGCAGCATGGTCAGTGTATACAATCACTTTGGATCCTACTAAGTATGATCTAAACTTGTCAATGGCATAAACCACTGCAAGCAATTCTTTTTCTGTGGTTGTGTAATTTTTCTGGGCATCATTTAAAACACGGCTAGCATAATAAATGACATGCAGAAGCTTGTCATGCCTCTGCCCTAGTACTGCACCAATGGCGTGGTCACTGGCATCATACATTAGTTCAAATGGTAAAGTCCAGTCTAGTGCAGAAATAACTGGTGCTGTGACCAACTTAGCTTTCAGAGTCTCAAACGCCTGCAGACACTCTGTGTCAAACACAAATGGCGTGTCAGCAGCTAGCAGATTGCTCAGGGGTTTTGCAATTTTGGAAAAATCCTTTATAAACCTCCTGTAGAATCCTGCATGCCCCATAAAGCTTCTGATTGCCTTAACATTAGCAGGTATTGGTAATTTTTCAATTACTTCCACTTTAGCTTGATCCACCTCTATTCCCTTGTTTGAAATTTTATGCCCAAGGACAATTTCTTCAGTCACCATAAAGTGACAGTTTTCCCAGTTTAAAACTAGGTTGGTCTCTTGGCATCTTTTCAAAACAAGTGCTAAATGGTCAAGGCAGGAGCTGAATGAGTCTTCAAATACTGAAAAGTCATCCATGAAGACTTCCAGAAACTTCTCTACCATATCAGAAAAGATAGAGAGCATGCACCTCTGAAAGGTTGCAGGTGCATTACACAGACCAAAAGGCATTCTTCTATAAGCAAATACTCCAGAAAGACATGTAAATGTTATTTTCTCTTGGTCTTGAGGATCTACTGCAATTTGGTTGTAACCTGAATAGCCATCCAAAAAGCAGTAATATTCATGACCTGCTAGTCTCTCTAGCATCTGGTCTATGAATGGTAAAGGAAAATGATCCTTTCTGGTGGCTGTGTTGAGCCTTCTGTAGTCAATACACATGCGCCACCCTGTAACTGTTCTTATAGGAACCAGTTCATTTTTTTTTCATTATGAACTACTGTCATGCCTCCCTTCTTAGGAACAACTTGAACAGGGCTCACCCAGGGGCTATCAGAAATAGGATAAATAATCCCAGCCTCCAGTAATTTGGTGACCTCTTTCTGCACCACTTCCTTCATGGCTGGATTTAGCCGCCTCTGTGGTTGAACCACTGGCTTAACATCATCCTCCAATAGGATTTTGTGCATGCAACTAGCTGGGCTTATGCCCTTAAGGTCACTTATGGACCACCCAAGAACTGTCTTGTGTGTCCTTAGCACTTGAATTAGTGCTTCCTCTTCCAGTGAATTTAAAGCAGAGCTTATGATCACTGAAAAAGTGTCACCTTCTCCCAGAAATGCATATTTCAGGGATGGTGGTAATGGCTTGAGTTCGGGTTTAGGAGGTTTCTCCTCTTCCTGAGGAAGTCTCAGAGGCTCTTTCAATTCCTCTGAACCCTCCAAATCAGGCTAAACTTCTTTAAAGATGTTTTCCAGCTCTGATTTGAGACTTTCAGCCATGTTGACCTTCTCTACCAAAGAGTCAATGAGATCAACTTTCATGCAGTCTTTTGGTGTGTCTGGATGCTGCATGGCCTTGATAGCATTCAACTTAAACTCATCCTCATTGACTCTCAGGGTTACTTCCCTCTTTTGGACATCAATGAGAGTTTGTCCAGTTGCTAGGAAAGGTCTTCATAGAATGAGAGTAGCACTCTTGTGCTCCTCCATTTCCAGCACTACAAAGTCAGTGGGAAAGGCGAATGGCCCAACCCTGACAATCATGTCCTCAATCACGCCTGATGGGTATTTAATGGAGCCATCAGCAAGTTGGAGACATATCCGGGTTGGTTTAACTTCTTCAGTTAAACCAAGCTTTCGGATAGTGGATGCAGGTATGAGCTTGATGCTTGCCCCAAGATCACATAAAGCTGTCTTGGTGCAATACCCTCTAATATGCAAGGTATCAGAAAGCTCCTGGGATCTTTTAGCTTTTCTGGAAAGCTTTTCAGAATGACTGCACTGCATTCTTCAGTGAGGAGAACTCTTTCAGTTTCTCTCCAATCCTTCTTATGACTCAAGATCTCTTTCATGAACTTGGCATAAGAAGGTATTTGCTCAAGTGCCTCTGCAAACAGAATCTTTATTTCAAGAGTCCTGAGATAATCTGCAAAGCGAGCAAATTGCTTATCCTGCTCCTCTTGGCGGAGTTTTTGAGGATAAGGTATCTTGGCTTTATAGTCCTCAACCTTAGTTGCTACAGGTTTATTTCCTACAGAGGTGGTTGGAGAAGCCTTTTTAGAGGAGTTGTTATCAGCACTTGTGTATGTCTGATCCCTCACTCTCATTTGAATGCTAGGGTTAGAAGCTGGGTTGGCGTTGGACGCCAACTCCTTACTTGTTCCTGGCGTTTGAACGCCAGAACTGAGCTTCCATTGGGCGTTTGACGCCAACTCCTTGCTTGTTTCTGGCGTTTGAACGCCAGAGTTATTCCTCTATGGGCTCTTACTGTCCTCAGAGGGATTTTGGATAGCAGTTTGTTCATTTCTTGGCTTCCTGCTGCCTTGAAGTGAGGTATTTAATATTTTTCCACTTCTTAATTGAACTGCTTGGCACTCTTCTGTTATTTATTTTGATAACTGTTGTTCTGTTTGCTTCAACTGTACCTCCATATTTATATTAGCCATTCTTGTGTCTTGTAGTATCTCCTTGAATTCGGCCAGTTGTTTTGTTAGAAAGTCTAATTGCTGATTGAATTCAGTAATTTGTTCTGCAGGACTGAGTTCAGCAGTTACTGTTTTAGCCTCTTCTTTCATGGAAGATTCATTATTTAGGTACAGATGATGATTTCTGGCAACTGTATCAATGAGCTCTTGAGCTTCTTCAATTGTCTTTTTCATATGTATAGATCCACGAGCTGAGTGGTCTAGAGAAATCTGAGCTTTCTCTGTAAGCCCATAATAGAAGATGTCTAACTGCACCCATTCTGAAAACATTTCAGAGGGCATTTTCTTAGCATCTCTCTATATCTCTCCCAGGCATCATAAAGAGATTCATTATCTCCTTGTTTAAAGCCTTGGATGTCCAGCCTTAGCTGTGTCATCTGTTTTAGAGGGAAGTATTGATTCAGGAATTTTTCTGACAGCTGTTTCCATGTCCTTATGCTAGCTTTAGGTTGGTTATTTAACCACCTCTTAGCTTGATCTTTTACAGCAAATGGAAACAGTAATAATCTGTAGACATCCTGATCTACTTCCTTATCATATACTATATCAGCAATTTGTAAAAACTGTGCCAGAAACTCTGTAGGTTCTTCCTGTGGAAGACCAGAATACTAGCAACTTTGCTGCACCATGATAATGAGCTGAGGATTCAACTCAAAGCTACTGACTCCGATGGAGGGTATACAGATATTATTCCCATATGAAGCAGTAGTGGGGTTAGCATATGACCCCAGAGTCCTTCTGGACTGTTCATTTCCACTTAGGTCCATGATGGAGAAAAGGAAATTGATATGAATAGCAAATAGAATATATTTTTATTTTTATTTTTTGAAAAAGATTTGAATTTTGAAATTTTAAAACTAAGATAAGATAAAATAAAAAATTTTAAAATAAAATCTGAATTTTTAAAAGAAAATTCGAAAAATCAATTAAAATAAAGGAGAAAGATATTTTTGAATTCAATGAGGAAAGAGAAAATCAATAAAAAGACACAAGACTTAAAATTTTTACATCTAATGCTCCTTATTTTCGAAAATTTTGGAGGAAAAACACTAAGGAACACCAAACTTAAAAATTTTAAGATCAAGACACAAGGAAAACTCAAGAACACCTTGAAGACTCACAAGAACAACAAGAACATGAAGAAAGAACAACAAACTTAAAATTTTTAGAAAATCACAATAAAATTTTCGAAAACTAAAGAAAAGCTAACAAGAGAACACCAAACTTAAAGTTTGGCACAAGATTTAATAAAAAAAATTTATTTTTAGAAAAGTTTTAAAAAGAAGATAGCCAATTACCAAGAACATAGGCACAACACTCTAGCCAATTGAGCCTAAAAATTTAACGTGTTTTAATATTGTATTTAATAAATTAAATTTTCTTTGGAAACTAATATTTTGAAAAAGCACAAGAAAAACAAGAAAAGACACAGAACAAGAAAAACTAAAGATCAAACAAAGAAAATAAACAAGAACAACTTGAGAATTAAGAAAGAACTAAGAACATATAATTCGAAAAATTGAAAGAAAAATAAAATCATGCAATTGACACCAAACTTAAAATATGAAACTAAACTCAAACAGAGGACTAAATCATGAAGTTATTGGTTTTGAAAATTTTTGAAAATAATTTAGAAAAATAAAATAAGGATTTTAAAATTTTAACCAAAAACAATAATAGAAGACTTTAAACCAAAAAGAAAAATTTTTCCTAATCTAAGCAACAAAATAAACCGTCAGTTGTCCAAACTCGAACAATCCCCGGCAACGGCGCCAAAAACTTGGTACACGAATTGTGAATCATACTTTTCACAACTCGTACCACTAACCAGCAAGTGCACTGGGTCGTCCAAGTAATACCTTACGTGAGTAAGGGTCGATCCCACGGAGATTGTTGGCTTGAAGCAATCTATGGTTATCTTGTAAATCTTAGTTAGGAGATTAATTATGATTATCAGTTTGAATTGCGAAGAATAAAAGAGCATGAAATAAATACTTGTTATGCAGTAATTGAGAATATGTTGGAGTTTTGGAGATGCTTTGTCTTCTGAATCTCTGCTTTCCCCCTGTCTTCTTCTTCACGCACGCAAGTTTCCTCCTACGGCAAGATGTGTGTTGGTGGATCACCGTTGTCAATGGCTACAATCCGTCCTCTTATTGAAAATGATCCAGGTGTGCTATCACCGCACGGCCAAGTTGTAACCTGTTTCTGGCGTTTAACTCCAACTTGTAACATGTTTCTGGCGTTTAACGCCAGAATGCAACATGGAACTGGCGTTGAATGCCAGTTTACATTGTTTATCCTTGAGAAAAGTATGAACTATTATATATTTCTGGAAAGCCCTGGATGTCGACTTTCCAACTCAATTGAGAGCACGCCATTTGGACTTCTGTAGCTCCAGAAAATCCATTTTGAGTGCAGGGAGGTCAGAATCCAACAACATCTGCAGTCCTTTTTCAGCCTGAATCAGATTTTTGCTCTGCTCCCTCAATTTCAGCCAGAAAATACCTGAAATCATAGAAAAACACACAAACTCATAGTAAAGTCCAGGAATGTAATTTTTATTTAAAAACTAATAAAAATATAATAAAAAGTGACTAAAACATATTAAAAACTACCTAAAAACAATGCCAAAAAGTGTATAAATTATCCGCTAATCACGTACCAATGACAATTATCAAGTACTTGTGGTGTTTATGTATCAAGCAAAAAGCTTGAAAATAAAACACTTAGAGTCAAGGCTAGGCTCAAGTGCAAAAGCACTCTTTCAAAGCTAAAGGCTTTGAGCATCAATGTTTAGAGAGTAAAGAAAATAAACAAATGTGCTTAAAGAAGTCCTCTAATTAAATGCTTGTGGTGCTTGTGTATCAAGTGGTAATACTTGAAAACAAAGCATTTAAAGTCGTAGCTTTTCAATTCATGGTGCAAAGCACCCAAAAGGATAAGCTAAGAAGAGAATTAAAAGCCTTTTTCAAGGAGGGAACATAAAGAAAAGATTTCATAAAATGAGCTAGATAGAAGTATCAATCATTTGAATTTCTTTTATGATTGTAGCATGCCTAGAAAACTAGCCAACCATGAACATTAAGTTGCTATTCTTCTTAACTTAGATTGTCAAACTATATTGCATGATTCTTTGTTTGCTTGAGAACAAGCAAAGTTTAAGTTTGGTGTTGTGATGACTGCGCATCATGTCATATTTTTCTATGCTTTTTCATACAAGAAATTAATGATTTGTGCTTAAATAGTATATTTTTTTGATCTTTTGATTTTATAAATTTTGTAGGAAATAAGTGGAAAAAGAAGCAAAAAAGCACAAAATAAGCTCAAAAGAAGAATTTTGGACACACTTTAGAATTTGAGCACGCTTTGGAGCCTTAGGCCACGCTTTTAAAAGCGTGGCCCATGATCAAATCAAGGAAGCTTGGTGCTCCATTTCTTTCTCTCAGAGCGCTACGTTCTTCATAGCACCACATATGACCAAGAGCGGTCTTAGACAGGAACGCTACTCTCTTTAACCAAGAACGCCTGCGATAAATGGAGTGGGAAATTTTTGCTAGCGACGCGTACACATCGGTGTGACATTTCAGAAGAATCACACAAACGCGTGGATGGAGCGGCAGAGTGGAATTGATTTTTGAAGATCCACGCGTACGCGTAGGGAACGTGTACGCGTGGGGAGCGCTCTTATTGCGAGCGCCACGCTCTTTTGGAGAGCGCTGCTATGGACGCGCACGCGTATGGGACGCGTAAGCGTGGGTGCATGAGTGCCACATTCTCCTTTTGAATGCTACATTCTCCTGGAAGCCCACCTTTTGCTCAATTGACATCACTCCAAATCCATTTAAACTGCAAGCAAGCAAGCCCACAATTGTCAACCAATCAAGGCCACAAGAAATCATTTAGAATAGGAATTTTCATTTAATTGTAATTTGTTTTAATTTCATTTCAATTTATAATTTAGGAAAGCCTATATAAAGGCTTTAGTTTCACAGTTTGAAGAAGGAGGCATTAGGAGTAGTAGTAATAGTAGGAGTAGGAGTAGGAGTAGAATAGAAGGTTCTTGTATACACTTTTCTTTTCTGCCATTTTTTACATTGTAGCTTTTATTGAATTTCATTTTCTTATGCAATTTTAATTTCCTGCAATTCTGTTCTTATGAAATTTTACATTTTTGTTCATATTGAGCTTGATTTACTTTCCTACAATTTACATTTTCTGCAAATGTTCTTAGAGCTGTGATCCACTGAACCCCAATCATTAGGGGGAAGAGCTCTGTTATGATTCACATGATTTAGTGAACTTCTACTTCTCCTCAATTCATTTAGGTAACTATAGGATATCCTCTGTTTTGATTGAGATCCATTCACTCCAGAAGGGTGTTTGAATCTGTTGAATGCTTGTGTGAGCCTCGGAAGGGGAATCATGAAGTTTTCTTTCTGTTAATTGTCTTTGATTTCATTTCAATTGCTTGATTTACTGCTCTCTTTAATTTCCCTACTGTTAGCTTGACTAGACTAATCGCCTCACTAAAGTTGCTTGATCCATCAATCCTCGTGGGATCGACCTCACTCTTGTGAGTTTTACTACTTGATGCGACCCGGTATACTTGCCGGTTAGTTTGTGTGGAATTGATTTTTCCCTCATCAACAGGACTGAGCGCTTGCACAGAAGCTCTTTTTTTTCGAGAAAATGAAACGTCAAAATTCGGCGTCTGTGCGTACGCATACAGATCCGTGCGTATGCACAAGGGGCAAAAAGAAGGGGGATGCGAATGCATAAGGAATGCGAACGCTCCCATCAGAAGGGGTATAAGCTGGTGTGCGCACGCACAGAGTGGTGGGCTCGCACAGGGTGCGCGAAAAGAGGGTTGTGTCTGTATGCACAGGTATGTGCACACGCACAGAGTGCTAAAAACAAGGGAACGCCCACGCACAAGGCGTGCGAGCGCTCTGAACAGGGGCTGTGCAAAGAGGTGTGCGTATGCATAGCTGGGTGCGTGCGCACAGGTGTAGAAATTAGGGTATGTATGCGTGCGCACATGCTTTGTTTTTTCTAAAAATTTTTAGAGCTCTAAGGCACCAAACTTGTCCTCAACAAAAGGGTTTCAACCCCAAAACATCCAACATTGCACAATTACATTATCTAAACTAAAATTTAACCTAACTAAGCTTTAAATTAAACTAAACATAAGCTATCTACAAGAAACAAAATGCAATGAATTAAAACTATATACAAAGAGAAGGTTATAAAAGTGTTACCTTGGTGGGGTGTCTCCCACCTAGCACTTTTATTTATTGTCCTTAAGTTGGACAATTGGGAGAGCCTTGGCTATGGTGGCTTGTGCTTGAATTGTTCCTTGAATCTCCACCAATGTTTGCATCTCCAATGGCCTCCGGGATCCCAAATCATGCACACCCGATCTTCTTGTTGATCCATGTGATTCCATACGGGTGGCAAACATTCAAAGTTCTCATTCAAGCATCCAAACAATCCATCCAATTGAGAATTACACTAACCATTCAAGCAAAATTTTAAAGATTCAACTTCTATGAACTTAGGATCATGTTTCCAACCACTACCTAATTTTCCTTTATTTTCCAATCCACAAAGATTTCTAAGTTGACTATCATTTTCAACCAAATCATATTCAAGTGGAATAATGAAGCTCAAGGTTAAGGATGTTACCCACTTAAATGAAGGAGTTGATAGTGCTTCTTGTATGATCTCCTCTTCTTCAAGTCTTTCAACCACTTCTTCTAATTCCTTGAATTCAACCTTCTCCACTTGCAACTCATGCTTCAATTCCCCTTCTTTCCCTTGTTGTTCCAAGATCTTCTCCAATCCACATGCTTCAATTGGACTTGGTTCTTCACTTTCATTCATAGAGGTGCTTGAATTGTTGGAAGAGTGTAGTGAGACTAAGTGAGATAGGGCTCCGGCTAAGGTAGCCATGATGTTGTGCTGCCTCTTTTGGTACTCTTCTTGCTCATGAAGGAAGAATTAGAATGCTTCCTCCGTTGAAGGTTGTGGGGGAAAAGAAGGTTCATCATGTGGGAGAGGGTCCTCATATGTTGAAGGTGGTTGGTATTGATAAGAGTATTGAGGTTCATCATGTGGGAGAAGGTCCTCATATGTGGAGTATTGGTGTTGGAATTGTGGTGGCTCTAAGTGTGGTTCATAAGGTTGTGCATGAGGTACATAAGGTTGATGGTATGGTGGGTATAGGTTAGGCTTATGTGGAGGTGTTTGGTAATAGTGTGATGTGGCTTGTGAGTAAAATTGATCACAATGTTTGTATTGGTGTGCATCAAGAGGTGGATAGTAGCTATAAGAATATGGAGGAGGTTCTTGCCAAGAGGGTTACTGATAAACCACTATTTTATGGTTTATCTTGTGCTCAATTGAGTGGATTTTATCAATCTTTCATACACTTGTTCATACAAAATGCATGTTTTACATTCTCCTTCCTGATTTTGTGCTATGATTGAAAACATGCTTCTTTGACCTTAATTTTATTAATATTAATTCTCCCTTTATACCATTCAATGCCTTGATATGTGTGTTAAGTGTTTTCAGAGATTACATGGCAGGAATGGCTTGGAGGATGGAAAAGAAGCATGCAAAAGTGGAAGGAATACAAGAAGTTGAAGGAACTGCAAAGCTGTCAGCCTGACCCTCTCGCACTAAAACGGTCATAACTTGAGCTACAGAGGTCCAAATGATGCGGTTCCAGTTGCGTTGGAAAGCTAACGTTCGGAGCTTCGATTTAATATATAATTTACCATAGTAAACGTACAGCTAGGCGACTCGAACGCGTGCTCCACGCGGACACGTCGCAGTGACGAAAATCAGCGTGGCAGATTTCTTCTCCAGCGATTTCTAGGCTGTTTTCGACCCAGTTTTCGGCCCAAAAAACATAGATTAGAGGCTATAAAGCAGGGGAATCCATTCATTCATGAATTATCAACTCATATTCACATAATTTTAGGTTTTTAGATGTAGTTTTTAGAGAGAGAGGTTCTCTCCTCTCTCTTAGGATTTAGGATTAGGATTCCTCTCAGTTTATGATTATTTCTTCATTCCAGGTACAATGTTCGTTAATTTATGTTTCTCTTCTACTTTCAGATACTCTAATGCTTTTACTTGTTAATTACTTATGTTGCCAAACTGGCTTATGAACTTTTCCATGTTAAGATTTGAATGTTCTATTTAATATAATTGGAGGTATTTCAGAATTAAGATTGCTTTGATTTATTTATGTTATAGACATTTTCATTTTAATTTAAGATTTATTCCCCTTTTGCTTTGGTTAATTAATTGGTGACACTTGAGTTATCAAACTCCTTGTTGATTGAAAATTAGAATTCTTTGCTGATTGATTTGAATTCCAATAACTCTAGTATTTTCTTAGGAATTGAATAGGACCTGAGGAATCAAATTGATTCATCCACTTAACTTACCTTTATTGTTAGAGGTTAATCAAAGTGGGAGCAGAATCCAATTCTCATCACAATTGATAAGGATAACTAGGATAGGACCTCAATTTCTTATACCTTGCCAAGAGATTTTATTATTATTAATTTATTTTTCTTGTTATTTAAATTACTTGTTCCCTATTTCAAAAACCCAAAAATATATCTTTTTACATTACCAATAATAAATCATACTTCCCTGCAATTCCTTGAGAAGACGACCTGAGGTTTGAATACTTCGGTTATAAATTTTATTGGGATTTGTTACTTGTGACAACCAAACTTTTGTAAGAAAGAAATTCTTGTCGGTCTAGAAGCTATACTTACAATGCGAATTTAATTGTGAAAATTCTAGATCGCGCGAGAGTTTCGCTCTTCAAAATGGCGCCGTTGCCGGGGAATTGCAAACGTGTGCCTTATTATTTGTTATTGTAAATATTTACTTTTAAATTGATTTTTTTTGAAAAAAAAATTTCAGATTTTTATTTTAAAATTTATTATCTTATCTTATCTTAGTTTTAAATTTCAAAATTCAAACATTTTTCAAAAATCATATCTTTTTCAAAATCTTGTCTTATCTTATTTTAAAATCAAATTTTAAATTTTAATATTAAAATTCCAAAGTCCAAAATTCAAAATTCAAAATTCAAAATTTAAATTTAAAATTTTAAAAATCAAACCTTTTCAAAATTTAAATCTTTTTCAAATCTTTATCTTATATTGTTGACTTTTTCAAAATCCGAATTTCAAAAAATTTAAAATTCAAATATCAAATTTCAAATTTCAAAATTCAAATTTCAAAATTTAAAATTCAATTTTCAAATTTCAAAATTTCAAATTTCAAAATTTAAAATTCAAAATTCAATTTTCAAATTCAAAAAAATTAAATTTCAAAACCTTTTAATTTAAAAACTTGTCTTTTCTTACCTAACTTATCTTATCTTTTCTAATCTTAAAAATCAAATCTTTTTCAAACCTTTTCTCTTATTTATTTTATTTTATTTTATTTTATTTTATTTTCCTTTTCTTGTTTATTTGTTTTTATTTTTAATTTTTATTAGCTACTATGAATTTTCACCCCTCTGGTTTCAAGTTTGGTTCCAATGCTGTTGCAAGGAATGGAAATTATAACAGGAACATGCATCAAGGTCAAAACAATCAGAGATGGAAGGAGCCACGAGGATCTGATTAACCCTTTGGGCAACAACACCCTCTAAACTACCATGGACAACGACCATTCAACAATGCATGTCGAGACAATAGTTATGGTAGACCCTTTCATGATAACTATCACCCACCAAATTACTATAATCAGAAACCATTCCGAGGTGCATACCAAGATGATAGATATGGTAAACCCCCTTGTAATTACCAACAAGCCCCATCATATGCCTATGAACCACCTTCTCAACGCAACTTTGAACCACCACACTCACAAGTCCCCTATCACCATTCACCTCCATATGACCCTAACCCGTATCCACCCCAATTCCAATCCAATTACTCCAAGACCACCACGTCCCTACGCACCATGTCCATATCCATCACTCCAAGAATCAAGGGAGCAACTCAAGGAAACATTTGAAAAATTTCATGCCACACTTCACCAATTGAATCAAGCGATAAATCGACTGCCTTCCCGACGTTCGGACACTCAAGGAACCCCCATGGCTTCATGTGGGCAATCTAATGAAGAACGTAGCATGAAGGAGATATTAGAAACTCCAGTGGACAGTACGGAGCATGACTTTGTACTGGAACAAGTGGAGGAAGCTGTAATTATCGAAGAAGAAGAATTGGTTGAAGACTTAGGAGATGCAGAACCTCCATGGGAAAATCCAGTCAAAGAGCCTCCTTCAAAGACGTTTGAAATTGATGTTGAGGAGGGTGTATAACCTCCAATGCATATCATGGTTGAAGACTTTGAAGAGGTTGATCCAGAGATGGATTCAATCATTGATGAATTCTTATCTACATTCGAATCCTCTCCCATTGGACTTGACATGGAAATTAAAGAAGAAGAAGCACAACCTCCCATGCCCTTGGTGAACAACGAAGAAGAGATCAAATTGGAAGAAAGCTACCAAGAGGAAGAGGTTGATATTGAAGAAGCTTACAAGGAGGTAGAAGTTGTCAAAGAGCACAAGGGAGTGGAGCTTGAAATCACATTGCCAAAGTTATTGGAGACCACTCCGCCTAAGTCATCATCATCCTTCATAACATTCAATTGGGTAAAATTCATATCCCTTAGCTTTCTCATCCCACTTGAATATGGTTTACTTGAGACAAATGGTCAACTTAGAGCTCTTTGTGGCTATAAGAGTAAGAGGGAGATGGTTAGTGGTAAGAATTGTCATGCAAGGTTCAATATGGTTGCATGCTCCAAACTGAAGTATCATGGTTGGAAGAATACTAAATTTTATGGGTCTAGGAAGCTGTTTGGATGCCTCAGTGAGAATTCAGATTGCTTGCTACCCGGATGGAATCATGATGATCAATAAGAAGACGGGTGTAAAAGCAAAGTCTGGGACCCCGAAATTCAGTCTAGAAATCAACACTCTTGGGGCCTTGTCACTTGCTTTAACCTGCTTGAAGGCTTTCTGCGCCTAGTTTGGGATCTCGGAGGCCATTGGAATCACAAACATTGGTGGGGATTCAAGGATCAGTACAAGCACAAGCCACCATGACAAGGAGCTCACCAAATGTCCAACTTAAGGACTTTAACTAAAAGTGCTAGGTGGCAGACAACCCACCATGGTATATTCTTTCCTTTTTGTTCTTAGTTTTATTTTATTTTATTTTCATTCATGTTCATTCATAATTTTTGCATAGTCATCTGCATATAGCCTGCATTTGCATTTGCATACTGCATATTTCAAAAAAAAAAGAAAAAGAAAAAAAAATTTTGTACGCGACGCGCGAGCGTCGCTGACACGTCTGCGTCACAGTACATTAGAAACCAAGGAGAAGAGAAGTAGAGAGTCACGCGAAAGCGTGGCTGGAGGCGTGCCTTAGGCACAAATATGATCACGCGACTGCGTTGCTGACGCGTTCGCATCGCTGACGCGTTCGCGTCGTTTGCGAAATAGGCCTCCCACGCGTTCGCGTCACCCACACAAACGCATGACCCTAAAAATTCGACGTAAATAGGTGTATGGCAGCATGTTACGATGGAGCTGGGTTGGACTGATGCTAGAAGCACCAGTTACATCACGCGACCGCGTGCCCCATGCGGCCGCGTCATTTTCTAAACATCGCCATTCACGCGATCGCGTCACCTTAAAAATTTGGCAAAAAGAGTTTGAAACAGAGAGTCGTGCGAACGCGCAGCTGCTCTCGCGCCATTCGCACAATTCAAGTCACGCGACCGCTTGACCCACATGTCCGTGTCACTTGACAAATTCACATGCCACGCGACCACGTAACCCACGCGTCTGTGTCGCATGCGGCGCACAGATTATCTTCATCAGCCAAAATATTTGATCTTTTCTTCCCCAAATCCTTATTTTTGTTTTCCCTTATTATTATTTCTTTCTTCTCTCTTCTTCCTTCTCTATTCTTTCTCACTTTTTACTTTTCCCTTTTTCTCTTCTTTTTACATCCATTATCAAGGTTCTTTTCTTCTTCCCTCTTTACTTCTTCCTTATTATTCCTTTTCTTTTATTCATGTTTTCTTATTACTTTCATTATGCATATTTTCTTTTTCCTTCTTTTTATTCCTTTAATTGGTGTTGAAAATTTATTTGGGTCATTATTTATTTATTTTTCTTATGGATTTTTATATTGTTTGACAATTAATATTACTTCCTTAAAGGGTTGCTTGCATGTTCTATCTTATATTTTCCACAACATATTTACCATGCATGCTAAGTGTTTGTGAAAATATCCGTATGGCATTGTGCATTATTTTAAATTACTCAATTCTACTACGTTAATGCCTGTTTTTCACAAAAACTCTTTTTATATTTTATTTATTTAATTTAATTGTCAATACAAACAGATTGTCAGTTTGAATGACTTGGTAATCTAACTTAGCCATTGAATGCTTGATCTATGCTACTCATGCCTTTCCCAGGATGCCAATAAATATCTTGCATTCAATTGCCATCACATGCACTTGATATGTTACCTTTGATGAACTTTTCACATGTAGTCTAGACCATGTGTTAACAACATCCCTCCTTAAAGTGCATTGATTACCACCCATAATGTTCGCTCCCTTGCTCGAACCCTTAGCTTTACATGTTACTTTCTTTTTTCCATTTTTAGGATGGCCACCAAGAAAGGTAAAAAGAAAGCTACTCCCAAACCACCGACAAGGAAAGGAACAACAAGAGCACTAGCTGCGGAGACACCCGTCCACTTGTAGATCTTAGCATGCACCGAGGACGGTGCAATCTTTAAGTGTGGGGAGGTCGATAACGATCTCCATGGGTTAGTTATTTTCTTCTCAACACCAATATATTATTATTTGTTAGTTCATTGTTGCATTTTTTATTGCATATTTGTTTGATTTTTGTGCATATTTTACCACTTGGTTAAAGTAATATTTTCTTTTTCAAGAAACTTTTTATAGTATTTCACTAATTTGACTTAAACTTTCTGAAAAACTTGTTTGAAGGAATATTATACTAGAACATGGTTTAGAGCTCGAACACACAAAACCTGTGAGATTTTGAGCTTATTTGATTGGTTGCATTTTATCAACCAATATTTTAGTTTTGGTGTGTGTTTTTCTCTCTAAAATTGTGATCTTTGTCTTGTTTAATTCTATATTTCCATGGTTTGATGTATGCATGCACTTACATGATTGAGGCCTTTGTTTCACTAAGCTTACATACCCATATGGCCTTAACCTTTCATTATCCTTTGCAAACCAATGTTGAGCCTATTATACCCCTTTGTTCTTTACTTTAGTACATCATTAACTCTAAGCGAAAAACAATAATGTCCTTAATTTGAATCCTTGGTTAGCTTAGACTAGTGAGAGTGCTTATGATTTAAGTGTGGGAAAATTGGGCTTGGAAAAAAAAAAAAAATAAAAAAAAAAAAATATATATAAATATATATATAAAACACAAAAAAAAAAGAAAAAAAAAAGAAAAAAAAGAAGTGAGAAAAAGAAAAAAAAAAGAGCGATTAAGCACAAAGGAGACAAAATGCCCCAAAGTAAGTGGTGAAAGCAATGCATATGTACTGTACTCGAAATTAGAATGCATGAATATGTGGGAAAAAATGGTTAATGGATAGTTAGATGTTGTATTATGATTACATGGATTGTCTAAAGTTAGGTGGAAAGTTTAAGTTAATTAAGGATTCAGATTTTAGTCCACTTGGCCAAATACAATCCTACCTTGATCCTAACCCCATTACAACCCTTAAAAGATCTCTTGATATGTGTATTTATGCATTAAATTTTTGTTGATTGGTAGAAGAAAAGCAAGCCTTAGAAAGCAAGATTAGTAAAAAATTGAGAGAATCGAACCGTAAACACTTGAGTGATTAGAGTGTATACACTTCCAGTGAGGGTTCGATGCTCGATTCTTTGTTCCCGGCTTTCATAAGCCATTTTCTTCTGCAAGTTTACTTGTACTTTATTTTATTATTTGAATTAGTGAAATCCAGTTCATATTTGTTCTTGAAGGATTTTTTACTTTTAACCAAGTAGAAAAAAAGCATTCTGCATTTAGTTGCATTCATAGGTTGCATTTCATACATTCTACCATTCCCCTTCACTCTTTTAGTTCTCTTAAGCTTAGCATGAGGACATGCTATTGTTTAAGTGTGGGGAGGTTGATAAACCACTATTTTATAGTTTATCTTGTGCTCAATTGAGTGGATTTTATCAATCTTTCATACACTAGTTCATACAAAATGCATGTTTTACATTCTCCTTCCTGATTTTGTGCTATGATTGAAAACATGCTTCTTTGACCTTAATTTTATTAATATTAATTCTCCCTTTATACCATTCGATGCCTTGATATGTGTGTTAAGTGTTTTCAGAGATTACAGGGAAGGAATGGTTTGGAGGATGGAAAAGAAGCATGCAAAAGTGAAAGGAATACAAGAAGTTGAAGGAACTGCAAAGCTGTCAGCCTGACCTTCTCGCACTAAAATGGTCATAACTTGAGCTACAGAGGTCCAAATGATGCGGTTCCAGTTGCGATGGAAAGCTAACGTCCGGGACTTCGATTTGATATATAATTTGCCATAGTGGCCGTACATCTATGTGACGCGAACGCATGCTCCACGCGGATGCATCGCAATGACGAAAATCAGCGTGGCAGATTTCTTCTCCAGCGATTTCTGGGCTGTTTTCGACCCAGTTTTCGGCCCAGAAAACATAGATTAGAGGCTATAAAGCGGGAGAATCCATTCATTCATGAATTATCAACTCATATTAACATAATTTTAGGTTTTTAGATGTAGTTTTTAGAGAGAGATGTTCTCTCCTCTCTCTTAGGATTTAAGATTAGGATTCCTCTCAGTTTATGGTTATTTCTTCATTCCAGGTACAATGTTCTTTAATTTATGTTTCTCTTCTACTTTCAGATACTCTAATGCTTTTACTTGTTAATTACTTATGTTGCCAAATTGGCTTATGAACTTTTCCATGTTAAGATTTGAATGTTCTATTTAATATAATTGGAGGTATTTCAGAATTAAGATTGGTTTGATTTATTTGTGTTATAGACATTTTCAATTTAATTTAAGATTTATTCCTCTTTTGCTTTGGTTAATTAATTGGAGACACTTGAGTTATCAAACTCCTTGTTGATTAAAAATTGGAATTCTTTGCTGATTTATTTGAATTCCAATAACTCTAGTCTTTTCTTAGGAATTGACTAGGACCTGAGAAATCAGATTGATTCATCCACTTAACTTACCTTTATAGTTAGAGGTTAATCAAAGTGGGAGCAGAATCCAATTCTCATCACAATTGATAAGTATAACTAGGATAGGACCTCAATTTCTTATACCTTGCCAAGAGATTTTATTATTATTAATTTATTTTTCTTGTTATTTAAATTACTTGTTCCCTGTTTCAAAAACCCAAAAATATATCTTTTTACATAACCAATAATAAATCATAGTTCCTTGCAATTCCTTGAGAAGACGACCCGAGGTTTGAATACTTCGGTTATAAATTTTATTGGGTTTTGTTACTTGTGACAACCAAACTTTTGTAAGAAAGGAATTCTTGTCGGTCTAGAAGCTATACTTACAACGCGAATTTAATTGTGAAAATTCTAGATCGCGCGAGAGTTTCACTCTTCAGTTACCTAGAAGCATATAGCTCCTCACTCAATTGATCCAACAATTCATGATGCATTCCATCATTGAAGTTCTCATTTCCTACAACTCCATAACAACCAAACTCCAAGCCAAAAGGGTGAGAATTCATAGAAAAGAGGGAAAATAAAAACAAAAACTGTCAAGAAGCAATTCAAACAAACTCCTAACAACTAACAAAATCAAGCAACTAATCAATAAAAAAGAAGCAAGATATTTACATATCGACATATTTACAATAGCTAACAAATAGCACACATTGTAACTCCCCGGTAATGGCACCAAAAACTTGATGATTAGAATTTTACAAAATAGAATTTCGTTGCAAGCATAGTCTAAATCAACAATTAACTCTCAATCTAAGTTTAATTCAAGAATTGTCACAATCAACACAAAATAACCGGGAGTTTTAATTCCTAGGTTGTTCTCCCTAGGAGTTGCAATAGAAGTGTCATATTATTGGCTATGAGGGAATGGGGGTTTGATGACAAGAGAAGCAAGTAATATAAATAGCAAGAAAGTAAATAAACATGCAAGGAATTAAATGAAAGCAATTAAATTTAAAGGCAATTAATCAAAAGGAATGGAAATTCAAGTGCTAGAAACCTCTTGGCAAGGATTGAGAGATTGAGAGTCAAGGTTACCTATCCTAGCCATTGACCACAAACATATGATGATTATGAAGAGTTAATCCTACTTAGTCAACCCTAACATCGAGGATAAGTCAAATAGACATAATTGATTTCAATCCACAAGTCCTAGTTAACTTTATTAATTGGAGACTTAGAGTTAGTGAAAACCAAATCAACTAACTACTCTAATATATCAATCAAGAATGGACATCAATGACTCAAGGGTCACCAAAGTCCTCAATTCCATGCCAAGAGTGAAGAAAAACTAAGCCAAACATTTTTATCAAACACTTGGAGTTCATGAAAATAAAAGCATATTAAATTGTAATAATAATAAAATCTTAAGCTACCAAATGCAAGAAAATAATAATAACAACTAAAGAAAGCAATAATAACATGAAAATATAAATTTGTATTAAATGAAATTAAAGTCAACAATAGTGTTCATAACATAAAAGTCACAAAATAAAGGAAATAACAAGCGAAATAAAGAAGATCTAGATAAAAGATCATGAAAACATAAAGGAAACTACATTAAAACAAGAATTAAAGGTTGAAATTAAAGAGAAATTAACTAAGAAAACCTAAATTCTAGAGAGAAGGAGGAGCTTCTCTCTCTAGAATGACCTACAACATTATACTAAGCTAAACCTAATTGCTCCCGCCCTTGCTTCCACTTGAGTTAGGGTTGAAATAGCTTCAGAAATGAGTTTGATTGGGTTTTAGGGGCCCAAAATTCGCAACCAGTGAATTGCATTAATGAGGTCACGTGCTAGCACCTGTACGCACACGCACACTTTCTGATTTTTCCACTTGTGCGTACACACAAAGTTGTGCGCGTGCACACTTGCTGACTCTCACTTGTGCATACGCACGCATACTTGTGCATGCGCACACTTGCTGAAAAGCTCCAAACTCCATTTCTTCATGAATTCTCCACTTTTACATATTTTTTTCTTCATTCCTTCAATCCATTCTTTGCCTTACAAGCCTGAAATCACTCAACAAATACATCAAGGCATCAAATGAAATTAAAGTAAATAATATTTATCAATTAAGGACCTAAAAATCATGTTTTCACTTTTGAGCACAATTTATGGAGAATTTACAAAACCATGCTATTTCATTGAATAAGTGTAGGAAAAGTTGATAAAATCCACCTAATTAGAGCAAATAAGTACCATGAAATGTGGATTTATCAGTGAAACGAGAGTATGACCCTTTTCTACATGAGCTCTTGTGAATCTCGAGAGAGTTATCTCGCTTGAGATACAACTCGAAAATACTCTTCCTAAATTGCTAATTATATGAACTAATTGGGATATGTAACATATAATCCTGTTAGCTTTGGGTAATTAGGGTTTTTGTGTCATTAAACTAGTTTTCTGAACTTAACCCTCTAATCGGAATTGAGAGACCACGAAAGTGGCGGTTGATGAAGATTAGGGGAGATTAAATCACTAAGAGATTAGGGTTAATCACTTATGATTTGCCATAGAATGAATCACTCATTGTTAAAATAGTTGGTAAGACGTTTTAATCCGGAAAGCTAAATATCTCCGAGACCTTAACTATTTTCTCATCATTGTTTTACACCAAACCTTTTATTGCTTTTCTTATTTAATTGCTTATTATTGTTTATACGTTTTACACCTACAAACAACCTTTACTGTGTGCTTGACTAAGTCCAACAGGACAACCATTGCTTGCTCAGTCTGACAATCCTCGTGGGATCGACCCTCACTCACTTGAGGTATTACTTGGAAGACCTGGTGTACTTGACGGTTAAGTTGTGCGAGTTCTAATTTTTCACACCAATAAGGCACCCCTCGGATCTAATTACACAAGCCCTATCCTTGGACAATCACACCACAGACACATAAGTTGGGCTCTTTAACCATTGATGCTTAGAGCTTTGCCATCTTTAATCTTTATCTTGATTTTTCTTTGTTGTTTCTTTTGTCTCTTTCTTTTTGTTTTTTTTTTTCAATTCACGTTCAATGATTCTTTTCTTTTTGTTAGAGATCTCATAATACCTTTCTAAATCTTATGTTCATAAGAAATCATCCTTCCTTTTCATACGAGATCATCATCCCTTTTAGCTTATCGTCACACTTAGTGCACCACCACTTATCATCAGAGAATTTTTATTTGTCAAATTCAACTTTTCTCCGTCTATGCAATTCTTTTTCATATGATTACAGTTCTTAATAGGACTTCATAAGTAATAAATTCAGTAAGCATGAGGAAAACATGAAAATAGAAAAATAGAATAAAAAGTAAATAGAAGAATTGAAAGCTGGAAGCTTAAAGGAAATAATACCACCTTAATCATCGTTGTTGCCTTTATCTTCTCTAAGGCTATATAGAGCATAGCCTCCCACACCGAGCATAGAATGGTTGCTTGTCCTCAAGCAACAAAGAAAAAAATAAAGGTGATGGAAATAGGGATAAACATGATGATCAAGTGAAGGCAATCAAGTAATGCAGAGGCTTATTCAAATAAAATAAACTAAATTAAAACAAACAAAATGAAAGCTAAAACAAAGTAAAATAACTAAGTTGCTAATGTATTTGCATGGGTTGGACTTTGCATAGGTGAAGTGTGGCAACACCAAACATAGTGTGAGAACACCAAACTTAATGTGACATAATCAATGTGAAACTAGGCCAAGTACCCAGTGAAGTGCAATTGTCCTGTGGGTGTAGCACACCAAACTTAATCTATGAAACACATACACAACCTTATACGAAATAAAAATAAGTATGAAAAGAAAATACCTAATGTTGGGTTACCAACAAGCGCTTCTTTAACGTCACTAGCATGACGGTTGTTCCTTGCTAAGGTGGAGGGTGATCATAATGCTTCAACTCTTCCCCTCTCACTTTGAATCTCCTCCTTGTGTCCTCATGTAATAGCTCAACATGCTCAAGGGAAAAAATTTTGTTCACAGTATATGACAATAATGGATGGTGAGATAACACTACTTCACTTGGTGAAAAATCTTCAGTAGGAATTTTCTTGTTCCTCTACCCTTTTGACACTTTCTTTTTGGGAGCTTCCTCCTTATTTGATGCATACCCAATACCAAACTTAGGATTAATGTCGGAGGGTTTGTTGATTGCAAAGGGAGACTTTGGTTGCAAGCTCTTGTTAGTTTCAAATAAGTTTCCAACTTGCTGCACTTTGTATTTCTCTTCTTTTCTTTCCAAGCATGGAAAAAAAGCTCCTGAAAGTGATTTATTAGATGCTTCCTTCAAGTTTGGATCTTTGGTGTCAACTTTCTTGCAATCCTCTTGATCACTTGAGTGATGCATGGTCTTGAAAACATAAAAAACTAAATGTTCCTCATGCACTCTCAACATTAATTCACCTTTTTCAATATCAATGAGGGCTCTCTCAGTGGCTTGGAAAGGTCTTCTTAGAATGATGGAGGCATTCTCATCTTCTTTCATGTCAAGAATAATAAAATTCATTGGGAGGAAGAATTTTTTCACTTTAATCAAGATATTTTCAACTATTCTATGTGCATGCTTCATTGATTTGTCTGCCATTTGTAGAGCTATTTTTGTGGGTTTCAACTCTTGAATTTTTTGCCTCTACATCACAAAGAGAGGCATCAAATTAATACTTGCCCCCAAATCATATAATACTCTCTCAAAGGTGGTATTGCCAATAGTACAGGAAATTTGACAACTCCCTGGATCTTTCTTCTTTATTGGTAAGTTCCTTTGAATAATTGCACTACACTCTTTGGTCATCACCACTGTTTGGCCTTCCTTCAAGGATCTTTTCTTGGACAATAAGTCCTTCATGAATTTAGCATACAAGGGCATTTGTTCAAGTGCTTCTATGAAGTGAATGTTTATGTGCAGTGTCTTGAATATCTCCGAATATTTGGAGTATTGATTCTCCTTGTTTTCCCCTTGGAGCCTTTGATGATATGGAATTCTTGGCTTATACTCTGGCACTTGGACCTTCTCTCTTGATGCATCTTTGGAAGCTTGAATTATGTGTTTTTAAGAGGTGAGGGTCACGTGCTCCACTTGACTATTGGTGTCCCCTTTTGCTTCTTTCCCTTGTTGGTCATCGGTCTCCTCCTTGTCCTCTTGTTCCACCACCTTTTCACTTCTCAGATAAATAGCTTTGCATTCTTCCCTTGGATTTGGAATTGTGTCATTGGAAAGGCCATTTGTGGGTTTCGCCAATTTTTGCGTAATTTGGCCTATTTGTTGTTCTAACTTTCTAATTGAGGCACCTTAATTCTAGAAGTTAGACCTTGTTTCCTCAATGAAACCTCTAGTTTCTTGCATGAATGTGAATGTATTTTGGGAGAGTTTCGCCATGGCTAGTTTAAGATTGGAGAGCCTTTGATAGTCTTGAGATGGTTGGGTGAGAGGTGATTGTTGTTGGTGAGAGTGACTTTGAAGGTTGAGAGGGTGGCTGTTGTGTTGATGGGGGTTGAAGGGGTTATGCTAAGATTGGAAGTGGTTTTGTTGATGATTATTGTTGAAACTGTTGCCCCTCTGACCTTGATTTCTCCATCCAAAATTTGGGTGATTTCTCCATCTAGGATTATAGGTCTTGGAGAAGGAATCATTGTGAGATGGCTTTGAAAGATTATCTATGTAATATAATTGCTCCAAAGAAGAATGTCCATACTCCAAACCTTCACTTTGATGTAGTCTATTACTCATGCCATAAGAGTCTCTTGAGCATTCACTGCTGAAACTTGCATGCCTCCTAATTGTTGAGTAATTGTATCGATTTGTTGTGACATGACTTTATTTTGAGCCAACAGAGTGTCCAAGGCATCTAATTCCATAACTCCCTTCCTCATTGATCTTTCGGAATAGAGGCACTAATTGTTGGCCACCATTTCAATCAACTCCAATGCTTCATCAGTGGTCTTCTTCAAATGCATAGATCCTCCAGCCGAATTATCCAATGAAACCCATGAGGCTGGGGTGATCCTGTCATAAAAAATCTGAAGTTGGACCCAGTCAGCAAACATGTCTGGCAGACACTTTCTCAGCATCTCTTTGTACCTCTCCCAAGCTTCATAAATGGGCTCTCCTTCATGCTGTCGGAAAGTCTGAATGTCGGTTTTGAGCTTGGTTAACCTCTGAGGTGGGAAAATTTAGTTAGGAACTTAGTGACCAAGTCCTCCCATGTGGTTATGCTCTCCTTGCACTGATTATCCAGCCACTACTTAGCCCGATCCTTTACAGCAAAAGAGAATAGCAACAACTGATAAACCTCAGCCGGAACGCCATTTGTTTTGACCGTGTCACAAATTTGCAGGAAGTTTGAGATGAACAAGTTAAGATCTTCCTGCAGGCTCCCACTAAATTGACAATTTTGTTACACTAGTGTGACAAGCTAGAGCTTCAACTCAAAGTTGTTGGCATTAACAGTAGGTGTCGCAATGCTACTTCCATAACTCCCTGGATTAGGAGTAGTGAAAGATCCAAGGGTCCTCCTAGGTTTAGGAGCATTAGCTTTGTGATTTGCATTCTCTGCCATGCTGACTTCAAACTTTTCTTCAACTGCCTCTTCAATTTCTTCTTCAACTCTTTGATATCTAGCTTGTTTCCTTTGTCATCAAAGAGTTCTTTCAATCTCGGGATCGGATTGAAGAGGTTTTTTATCCCTGTCGTTCTGCATATACAAAAACAACAAGAAAATCAAATTGGAACTCCCTTCACAGTGACGAAGGGAATTCCCAAGGGAGAAATAAAACAAAAACAGTAACTAAATAAAAGGTAAAAAGGTCTAATCTAGGTAATCAATTAATTGGTAGTTTGTTAATCACGATTAATCTTCGACAACAGTGCCAAAAACTTGCCGGTGTTTTGCGGTTTGAAAAATCCGCATCACGTATGACCGACACGACCTTGAATCACCCATAACATAGTAGCATTGAAATTGATGTCCTTATGTGGGACGAACTTTGAAATATTTCTCCTTAAAACCATGGAAGGAATTCTCGAACGACCCAAAAACCTGTCGGTTTGATTGAGCACGGAACGACATATAGCCTTTCTTGTGCCTCCCCTCCTTAATCGGGATAGTACAAAAAAAATAACAAGAAGACCTCCACCCGAGCAAGAAGCTCCAAATATTCGTAAACCAACTTGAAAGTCCAGATGGCTGCCCAACTATTCGGGTGCAATTGAGACGGCGCTACCAAGGACCGATTCAGGAGGGTCTGGATGAATGTGGAAAAAGGGAGCTACACTCCCAACTTCGTAGACATGGACTCGTAAAACCCACGTCAAGTCGGAAACCAACGGGGATTAAGGTTAATATAGCAAACCCCCTATTTCTCCTTGGAGAGCGCCAACTCATATTGACGCTCAACATTCCCCCCCCCCTCAGCGCACACTGCACCCTCGTCACGTAGTTTCTGAAGATCCGCCTCTGTAAGTCGGGAGGGCGTACCCAACACATCAGAGGTTACACAATAATAGTCTTTAGGAATACCTCCCGCCTGTTAGATGGGCACGCTAGCCTAGGGTCTCCGCCAGACCATACCTATAGCCAAAGGGGGCACCACCGTCAGCCCACTCCCCGAAAACAGAAGAATACAAATCCTACACTAAAACCACTGAAACCTAATCCATACCAAAACAGTGGCACCCCCCATTATTTTCTACTACTACTACGCAATGAAACACACAAAAGGAGGAACTAGAAGCAAACAATGTGCGAAATGACAAGAGAAGATGAAAAACACCAACCTATTCTCAGAAGCCGAACGAAAGCGACGATTGTAGCAACGAACACAAGAAATGCAATGCAAAGTTGAAAAACAATAAAAGAAAATGTAAAGAGAGAGTAGTCACAGTAAGGGAAAAAATAAAACCCTCAACTTTCAAATGGAAATACGGAGGGACGAGGAGCAGAAATGGAAAATCCAAACTTCCCCCTCCATTAAGCGTCATTATAACAACTTGGAAAGCGTAACGGACAAAAACTCACCACCGAGAAAGGTAACAGACAGAAGTGGAAACAGCCCTTGATCCCATTTGCTAACTCTAGATGTCCCGAATAAAACAAGAAACTGAACTCGTAAACCATAACAGAAACGTCAAAGCAGCCTACCAGAGAACCCAAGGACCTTCGAAAACGCAAGGCAATGTTCCACCTTCCTAGGCGAGGTCCGCAACCTCCCGACTCACAGAAAGATGAACTATGTTAGCGAAGATATTAAGCAATTTTACCCTCACGCTTCGAGAGCAACTGTTCTGGGCTTGGCCTCCGAGTACCCCAAAACGGTCCAACAACAACCTGGCTCCTGGGCCCAAAACCCTCTCTATGGTCTAAACTAGTTGGCAATCACCAACCAACATTTAAATCTAAATACCTCTCTTATTTGTAGCAAATAAGATAAGATAAGATAACAAGACAAAACTATATAAAGGGAGCAAAATGCTCCCTCGGATACATTACACACTCCTAATCCTCACTTATACCTCTTAAATCTATTTTGACTTGAGTGTCAGAGTGTCTTTGCAGGTGTTATCCCACCACTCCAAAAATCCGATCACATCATCAACAAGACCGGCAAGTCCTCGATCCTCCCCTCAATCCGTACCAACAAAGTCTCGTACAATAACTAATTTAATAGTTTATTCTTTTGTGCAGATAACATTTTTTTAAAGATATGCTGCAAATGAATTGACTTGAAATTTAACTGTTTAATAACTCCAACATTCAATCGAAATAATAATAGTAACTTTAACAAGGATTTTTTCACGATGAGTTGCTGTAGCCTCTTTCTTCCCTACAAAAATAACCCCTGTTGACTAAGACAAATAACCCGAATAAAATCAGAAAAAAAAAAAGAATTACATTTAGAACAAGCTCCTTGCAATTGCAAGCGAGCTATGTACATATCAAATAATGATAGCCATGTAAATTATAAGGAGCAACTATTCTATCTTAGTCAATTCCCCATTGTTAAGGAACAACTATGAACCGTTTTCTATTTCAACACTATTCTTTCATGAATTTCTTGTTTTAATATTACTACTCCTACAACTATGGTCATGGTCATAATATAATATCATACACCTAATCAACATAAATAAGCTACAGATTGATTGTATTGCTCCAGTTAATTGATTATGAGAAATTCTACTTCCTTCAATGAAAACGTTCTTCTATTACCTTCTACAACTGCAACATTTAACAAAACAAATTAGGAAGTGATAAATGAAAAGACCATGCAAATCAAGATTTACCTCTTTTGTACAACACGTTCTTCATAATAATATCTAACAAGCCAAGCCAAAACAAGAAAGAAAGAAAGATCACAAGTTTCACAACATGTAATTGGATATAAATGCATGTTGAAATAAAACTCATTTAGCAAAACTTACGTAATTAATATGCACCAGCATCTCACTATATTGCCAACTTCTAAATGTTCCATTGAAAAACATTTTACGAAACTCGTGCTTGTTTTTGTGTCAATCTTGTAGCAAGTTACTCCGTTTTTTCCGATTATTTCAAAAGCTCTGAGCAGGTCTATCAAAACACAATTTGCAGAAACATTTTGTAATCCTTGTAGATTTCTGTAAGATCCTAGTACCTTTGCAGCTCAACTAAAAGATAAAACAGATAATAGAGTAGAAAATAGAAGAAGATGGAATAGAAGCAGATGGGCTCAACAATATTATTAAGATATCATCCTTGCCTCTGAAAATGTATTAATGAATGTAGTAAGAAATATGCAGAGAAAGGGAAGATACAAAGAGCATAAGACAGCCTATTACTCTCCTATGGATCCAGTCCAGCCTAATTTCCAATATGATTCTTATATTTTATATACCAAAAATTCTATGTGCACACTATGTGTAGCTTTGCTCATTTTCAATGTGTATTGTATTTCTATATGTATTTTATACGAGTAACTGATTTGACGGCTGATTTTTGGTGTACGCATAACTTATATACAATACCACTACTCTGCCAAGCTGGCAGAGTTAGTTACAACAATGAAATCCCCTTACTTTCCATTTCCTTCCCCTAAACCATACAAGGTACGTTACAATTTCTCATGCAATGAGACTTCACAAAACTTGATAGTCAATATACTAATAGCGCTAGTAATGTCGCTGCAATGTAAAGAAACTGCACTTTTAAGTTAAAAAAAAAGTCACAATCTATTCTTTCTTTAATTATCATGCCATTGACATCAGGTTAATTTATGAGCTAGCTACCTATAATTTCATTGGATGTGCTTCGAAGAACAAAAGCATTGCAAGACAGAACTACAGAAGTATGTCAACAATTTGCAATAACATTTTGACATAAGTGGTTCAATACTCCATCACAAATAAGCATGCATGCTGAAAAGTTACCTTTAAGTACTCACTAGGGAAAAAGATTCTCAAGTTATTGTTATATCAAAGATTTAATTAGTTCTCGGCATGTTCGTTTCAACTTTTCGAGCAAAAAAATTCAGTCTTCATCTCTTTCAAACAAACAATAACAAAGCCTTCTCCCACTAGGTGAGGTCGGCTACATGAACCAAACGACGCCATTGAGCTCTATAATGTATCATGTCTACGGTCT
>NC_029793.2:94802206-94804496 GCF_000816755.2 Arachis ipaensis
TACAAGATAGCTTCTAAGAAAAATAAGTTTTAAGCTTTTGTAACTATATAGAAAAAAGTAAAGTTGTAAAATAACCTTTTTTCAAAACCAGATTTATGTTAATTCGAGAACATTAATCTTAGAAGATATTTACAGCTCTACTCACATTACCCAACAGAATATTACCAATGCTTTCAATTATTGACAATGATACTACATGTAACATGATATGACTACTAAAATGCAACATAGACAATATCAGTGTCATGACTAACTAACTTTGTTCAAAATTTCCAAAATAATCTTAAGAATTGTAGGCCAAAAAGAACTCCATTAGAAACGAAAGGAGGAAATTACCTTTATGCTAGTGAGGAAGATTGAAGCTCAATAGCCATCCCTTTCTTCCCACGTAACTGTTGAAAAGGAGAACCATCCAAAGTAAATGATCTTAGATTAGGTGTAGACACTAAAATCTTGTACCGTTTATATTCCTTGATGGTCAAATTGGCGAGCTTAGCATTCGATATAACGAGAGTTCCTGACCTGTCTATGTCAGAATCAGGTGAGATCATCAGAAAATTCTTGATGGATAGGGTTTTTAACTTTACACATTTTGAGAAGGGTTCTGCTTGGCAATTCTCGTCTACAGAAATTGCAACACTTTCAAGGCGCAAACTCACCAATGACGGGAGTTCTAAAGGCTTCGATATTCTTGTTCTCCTCTTAAGATCATACGAAGAAACCGATAGGTCAAGCGATAACAAGGAGCTACAAGAGAACACAAAAGAAGGCAAACCAAGATTGTATGGAACATAAATTTTCAGATGTTGTATATCTTTCGACACCACATATCTCATGAGATCGGTCAAGATATAGTTTTGCAAATAGCCATGGCGACTGAAGTCCAGGCTAATCAAGGGGTGATCGCCATCGCCGCGGCCATCACGGCATGACACAATACCGGAAATAAATTCAGAGAAAACACAATGGTTCCTGAAGTCTGCAGTGTGTAATTTAATATTAGGCATGGATTTCCAAAGATTCTTCCACCTTGTTGACAAAATGCAAGTCTTAATAACGTCATGAATCATCATAAATGACATTATATGCAACAGAATTGAATCCGGCAAATCACTGAGCCTATCTCCATCGTCACCTTCACTCTCATTCTGATTGTACCTTCCTATCTTTTTCCTACTTTGACTCCTTGTTATTATCCTCATTTTCACCAATTATTTTCAATAGCATTCAAAGCTACAACAAATTCAGACAAAATATGCAAAATTGTTAAAAATGTGCAAAATTCATCAAATTTAGTAGTGATAAACATAATTCAGTTCCCTTTAAGAGTTGTTTCTACTTTTGCGTGGAAAACTAGAAATAGGTCTTAATTGCACGTATAAAATTGATGCAACAAGAAAATCCAATGAAAGATTTTGATATACTAAAAGGGGAAAAAGTGCGAGTTCAATGGAAACAGCAAGAAAGGGGAAAAGTAAGAGAGAAAGTGGAAATTACCTTCAGATCTTGTTCCCCTTTGAGACTAGTGAGAAGCTCGAGTATGTGTTTGGGAATGGAAACGTGAAAAGATGTAATGACGGGGGTGGTGGTTGTATTGTAACTATGAAAAGGAAGGATTATTAATTTGGGTATGTGAATGTGAATGCGAATGCGGTGAGGGGTGTCTAATGTTTGTTATGTTACTTAAGATATGTAATTTGTTAGGTAGTAGGAAGTGAGTGTGATGTCAGAGAGAGAGAGAGAGACCCTTGATAGAGGAGCGGAGTGATGGGCAAGATTTAAATAGAGCCAACAGCCAAGAACCTTGTGTTCCATTCCGTGCGGTGCTAAGTGCTAATAATTGCCAAGTGCTTTAAAGCTAAAAGCATAGTTGTCAGAATCGATAACTAAAATTAAAATAAATTAAATAAAAATAAATTATTTGCTGAAAGATATTTATATATATTTTAATTTGCATATATATTGATAACAAGTTCAATAGCCTGGTGGTTGTGAGTATCATGTTTTTCTTGATGATGGGGTTCAAACCCCAGCTTTAACATTTTGAAAAAATCTTGAAACTGAAGCGGTTCGGTCGAACTGGTCTTATCGGTTTTGACCGGTTCACTCCGAGTTTGACTGGTTGGCACCGGTTCATTACCTTATCCGATCAGATTATCAGACCGGATCGGCTTAGAATCCGGTTCACTAATTTTTTAGTTGAACCGGCCGGTCCGATCCGATTTTGCTAACAGTGGTTAAAAGGATCTTGATAATGGTAGAATGGATCTTCTTGATTTTTTTTCAATTA
>NC_029793.2:94804717-94809814 GCF_000816755.2 Arachis ipaensis
TTACTCATTTTTTTTATTTTTATTTCTAATATTTACTAAAAAATTTATTTTTAATTATTGCTATTTAATTTAGGATAAATGACAAAAAAAAATCTAAATGGACTACAATATTTTGTAAATGTTCTAAATGGTTCTACCTTACATACATATCCTGAAACTAGTTTTTCTTTGGACTATCCAATGCAGATGGAATTTAATGGATTTGATTTACTTCAAAAGAAGTCAATAGTTTTTTTTGGTTAAGTGGATTAGACAACTTCTAATCTTAAGCATTACTTATACACTACACACTCATATAACACACTCACACACACTACAAGAATTTATTTTTGGGTTCATTTTTTCTCCCGTAAAACTAGAATCCAGGTGTGGTTATTAAAGAGGTATATGATATGCCACTAAATCAAGGCTAATAGTTTCGATTTAGTAGAAGCAGCTTCCATAAAGCTATAAGAGTCGAACCACACGTTCATGCTCATGGTAAATTGAAACTTAATTCGATTTACTATATTTTGATACACTAACAAATAAATTTAGTTTATTACAAATTTTATAGTTGTTATAAATTTTCAAAATTCTTATGGTAAATATTCATTTTTTAACAATTATAATTAAAATTTTAATAACAATTTTAAATTAAATAATTTTATAAAATTTTAAAATTTTTTATTGTAAGCATTTTTTATAATTATTATAAATGGCTTAGAAGATGTTATGAGTACTACAAAAATTTACAATATATTTATTTGTTCGCGTATCAAAATACAGTAAATCGAATTAAGTGGTTTTGATTTACCATAGGCATCAAAACCATTAAATTGAAACCAATGGATTCGATTTACCTTAGGCATTTCAACTCTTATAACTTCAAATTACCTCCATGAAAACTGCTCCTACTAAATCAAAACTATTACATAAATTGAATCCAATATATTCGTTTTATGCAAATTGAATATGATATATATTCGATTCACATTAAATGGTCCAAATCGGACTTAGTATATTTAATTTACATAAAAAGGCTAATTTTCATGACATGCATGTAACGTACAACGATTAAGGACATTTATAAAATATTGTACTCTATTTTTTTTATGTCATTTAGGGTAAATGAAATAAAAACACCAAATAGAGTAAATATTTTATAAATGTTTTGAATGGTTCTACGTTATCTAAATATCCTGAAACTAGTTTTTCTATGTAAATTGAAGGTACTAAGCTTGATTTGAACTATTCAATGTAAATCGAATTTACTTAAAACCAAGCTAATAGCTTTAATTTAGTAAAAGCAGCTTTTATGGAGCCATAAGAGTTGAACCACATCCAAGGTAAATCAAATTCATTGGGTTTGATTTAATAGTTTTGATGCCTGTGATAAATCAAAATCACTTAATTTAATTTATTATATTTTGATATACGAACAAGTAAATTATATCTTCTAAGCCATTTACAATAATTACAAAAAATATTTAAAAAAATACGTTCAATTCACAATTATTTTTCAATTATTAATATTATTAATATATATAATGAGTTATGAATTCCCTCTAATGTGTATTATGATTGTTCATGTAGAGAATTTAGATATAGTTCTTATTCTATTATTTTCTTTTTATACTAGTTACAAAAAAATATATATATTAAATGACTACTGTTCCGGCCAAACCCATTAGCGACCCGGGTCTGGACCTGAGCAGCCGACCCGACGGGTCACGCAACCCCTAGCCAGGAGGGGACCTGCCTTCCCCTCCTCATCCATGTGAAGCCTGGACAGTTAGCAGAAGCTTTTAAGAAGGTGGGTCAGGTCATAAGGGACCCACCCGAGTATCGACTATAAGAGGGGAGGAACCTACCCCTCTCCAAAGGTATGTCACCTACTAATGAGTCCATATTTGATAGTATGTTTTGCCTCAATTTGGATGGATTCTAGCACATGAACTCATACTTAGGCACCAAAAATAGCATACTTTTGTTTTTTGTCCCTAATTGGATTCTAAATGTACACACATGCAATTTTGTGCTTTAATAGAGCAATTTAATCCCACCTTTATGCCATTCGATGCCGTGATATGGTTTGTGAGTGATTTCAGGCCTTGGAGGCAAGAATGGATAGCCAAAAGTGGAAGAAAGCATGTACAAGGGAGAAAACATGAAGAAAACAAAGAAAAGCACACACAACGAAGTGTGCGTGCGCACAGCCCTGCGTGCGTGCGCACAAGCGAGAATTTTCATGTGTGCGTACGCACAGGTCAATTTTTAGCCGCGTGTGCGGACGCACACGTCTATGTGTCTGCACAGGTCCCTGCACGTGATTTCATTAATGAGGCATGTGCTACGCGAATTTAGAGGCCTCTTGGCCCATTTTGGAAGGCTGAGTTGCTGTTGGGAAGGGCTATATAAAGGAGAATTGACCACTTATCAAAGGGGGGAGGCATTAGAGCAATTTTTACATAGTTTTCATAGTAATTAGGAGTAGGAGTAGTGTAGAGTAGATTGCTCTCTTGGAATTTTCAATTTTCAATTTCTATTGTAGCATTTTATAGCAAGCGTTGATTTTGATTTTACTTCTTCAATTGTAAGTACTCTCAATTTTCTCTTTAATTAAAGCACTTTTACTTTCAATTTCTCTTGGTTCAAGTTACTTTGTTCATATTGCAATTTTATGTTTCTTGAAGTTTTGATTGATGAATTTTACATTTCATGCATCCTTTATGTTTGATTGCTTGTTTATGTTTGGTTTTGTTGATAATTGGTTATAGTTTTATATTTTACTTTGCAATTCTCCATGTTTTACTTTTATGCACACAAGGTGTTTGTGAAAATGCCAACTCTAGATTTTGAGTAGATTTTCCCACCTTAGTTTGTGGTTTGAATTTCTAGGATACTAGAGTCATAATGTCCGACATTTAGTGGTAATTCTTGGGTAGTTAGTTGGCTCTTGTTTCCATTGACGCTAGCCTTTTATCAACTAGTTTGGTAAGTTAGTTAGGACTTATGGATTAAGGTCAATTATCCTTGCTTGACTTACTCCTCGATGGTTGGGGTTGACTAGGTAAGATCGACTCATCATAATTACCATAGTTGTGGTTATGACCATGATAGGATTCCCTGGATACTCATTCCCAAGTCAAGGCTTTCCTTTATTGCATTTTCACTAGTTTTGATCTCATTTTCCTTGTTGCTTGCATTACTTTCCAATTTTGATTATCGCTTAGTCCTTTTATTGCTTAATTCTTTTAATCTTTTATTCTTTAATTTCACAAAACCCATTTCGTCCTCCTCACAACCGAAAGAAGTAACATTTCATTTGCATTCCTAGGGAGAACGACCCGATGTTTAATTACTCTCGGTTACTTGTTTTGATTTGAGCATTACTTGTTGGCTAAGAACTATACTTACAACACCAATCTTATTTTGAGATTAAATTCCTAGTCAACGGAAATCGTTGCTTATCAAATTTGGCGCCGTTGCTGGGAAATGCAAACGGTGTTATATCTTTTGGTTGTTGTGAATATGTTAATAGTGTAAATAGCCCTTTTTGGTTGTTTGGTTGTTTTTGTTAGTAGATTTTTGTTTATATTTTTTTAATGACTTTTTTAACACTGTGGCCACAATGCACCCCAATGGAACCCAAACACTTACTTATATGGTCACCAACCTTATACACCATCACCTCACTACATACAAAACCCTTACCCCCATGAGTTTGATTATCAACCTTCATCACCTCAATCCTCATCTTCATATATGGATCAAGCCACACAAAGAGTACTTTTCATGCTCATTCAAGAACAACAAGAGTTCTGAAAGAAGCAAGAGCAAGTCATGTCTACCTAGGCAAAAGTTTTGGGTCATTTAGCTTCATTGCGTTCATGCCACAAGCAAGAAACTCTAGTGGATGAATGTGTGGAACCAAGTAAAAAGTGTGGAGTGAAAGAAGAATTGCAAGATCAAGGAGAAGATGTCAAGTCACCACATGAAGTGCAAAAGGAGATAAATGAAGAGTGGATAGGAATTGATCAAGAGGATTCCATCATTCAAGATTTTTTGTCCAACTTGGGTAATTTCTTCTATGACCTTCATGAACCTCTATCATTAGATTTGGAAGGAGATGTTGATGTGGACTTCACACAACCTCCAATATTTGACTTGAGTGATGAAGAAGATTCAAAAGAGGTTGAGGAAGATATTAGTTGCGAAGAAGTGAAGTTAGTTGTGCAAGAACGAATTGAGCGGGTGAAGACTTCTCTAACAAGATTTCTAGGCCCACATCAATATACCGTTGATAAACCACTATTTCATGGTTTATAATATGTTTAATTGTGTGGTTTTATCATGATCTTTACCCACTTATTCATATGATTAGCATGCATTTATATTTCCTTCCTAAAATTATTACATGATTGAAAACTTACTTTCTAGAGACTTTTAATTATGTATTTTAATTCTCCTTTATTCCATTCGATGCCGTGATCTGTGTGTTAAGTGTTTCAGGCTTTATAGGGCATGAATGAGTTGGAGATTGGAAAGGAAGCTTGCAAAAATAGAAGGAACACAAGAAATTAAGGAGATGACCAACGAGAAGTGACGCGGCCGCATGGCTCACGCGACCGCGCGGATTGGAATAGCACAAGTGACGCGGAGGCGTGGATGACGCGCCCGCGTGGCAAAGCAAAATGCCGCATGACGCGTCCGCATGAATGACACAATCGCGTGACATGCGTAATCTGCATAATTAGCTGGGGGCGATTTTGGGCCCTGTTTTGACCCAGTTTTCGGCCCAGAAAAGCAGACTAGAGTCAGAGAACATGCAGAAACCAAAAACAACATTCATTCTACACAGTTTTAGTTTTTTAGATCTAGTTTTACTCCTCCTTTAGGTTTTCTCTCTACACATTCATCGTTCTTAGGATTTATATTTCGATTGCTCTTTGCATTGGGATATTGAGAAGAGTTATTACCTCATCAAGACTTCGTCATTCTAGTTCGTTTTCTTTACTTGGCTTTACTCTTCCATGTCCTTTAATTTACTCAATTTTACTATTGGATTATTTTAGAATTTATTAATACAAGAGTTACTTTTATTTTTAATTGATT
>NC_029793.2:94813872-94828031 GCF_000816755.2 Arachis ipaensis
GTGGAGGCGTGGACGACGTGCCCGCGTGGCAAAGCAAAACGCCGCATGACGCGTCTGCATGAATGACGCGATCGCGTGACATGCGCGATCTGCATAATTTGCAGATTCGCTGGGGCGATTTCGGGCCCTATTTTGACCCAGTTTTCGGCTTGGAACAGCAGACTAGAGCCAGAGAACATGCAGAAACCAAAAACAACATTCATTCTACACAGTTTTAGTTTTTTAGATCTAGTTTTACTCCTCCTCTAGGTTTTCTCTCTACACATTCATAGTTCTTAGGATTTTTATTTCGATTGCTCTTTGCATTGGGATATTGAGAAGAGTTATTACCTCATCAAGACTTCGTCATTCTAGTTCGTTTTCTTTACTTGGCTTTACTCTTCCATGTCCTTTAATTTACTCAATTTTATTATTGAATTATTTTAGAATTTATTAATACAAGAGTTACCTTTATTTTTAATTGATTCCTTTGAGTTTTATTTATCATGTCTTTCATTAGTTCCCTTTCCTATGTTATGTGTTCCATATTCACAATGAGCGAGTAGTTCCCTAACTTGATGGGGAGTTGATTGAAAGGAACCCTTAAGTTGGGATACTCAAAAGAGAGATTGTAATTGGGTTTATTGCTGGATGGTTCTCTAGTCACTAACGCCAATCCTTCCAAGTAAGCGGATTGGGATTTGTGAGTAGAAACATCATTCCAACTTGTTTGACTTTCCCTTATTTAGTAAGGGATAACTAAACAGAACGACCTTCAATTATCAATTAATCTTGAGAGTACTTCAACAAGAATAGGGCTTCCAACTAATCTACTCCCAGTCAAGGCTTTTATTTAAATTACTTAATTTCCCTAATTTAATTTCCTGTTTATTCAACTCAAACTCTTTCTGAAAATATCTGATTAATAAAATAGCACACCTTTCTGCAACTCGTTGGGAGACGACCTAGGATTCATACTCCCAGTATTTTAATTTTAATTTTTGTGACAACCTTTCTAAATTGATAAGCGGATTTCTGGTAGGTTAAGAACTATACTTGAAACGCACAACTTATATCAATTCTTAATTAGCCAATTTCTGCCACGTCAGCCATGTTAGAAACGGATGGCCAACTTCGGACCTTTCTTGGAGTAGTGGATGGTGAAAAGAAGAGTGTTGATTAGCTAAAGAATGGGAAGTTCATCAAAGGATCCAACTTAACATTTGAAGCTCAATTTTGGTGCAAGAGTCAATTTAGTAGATTCCGAGAAGTGCACAATCATGTCAATGGTGATAAAGGAACTCAAGTATGGGATCCAGGCAGTAATTTCAAAAAGCAATCCTTAAGGATCCTCGCTACTAGCTTGAAGTCTCTTATAAGTTTGATGCAACTTAATTGGGACCCCGGAGGTCAAATCAATAGCAAACTTGGTTGGAGATTCAAGGAGAAATGGAAGCATAAGCCGCCCTAACAAGGATCTCCTCACCAAGTCCAACTTAGGACTATAAACCAAAGTTCTAGGTGGGAGACACCCCACCATGGTAATATCCTTCTAACTCTCTCTCTCTTTTAGCCTTTGTTTCATGAATAATTGGTTAGTCTGCTTGGTTGGTTTGTTTTATTTTAATGTTTGTTGAGCAATTTTGGTAAAATAAGGTGTTTTTGGGATCTTTGTAATGTTTTGGGGCTTGAAAACCTATTTGGGATGTTAATTTTGGTGTCCTAGAGCCAAAATTTTTGTTGCAGGAACAGAGACCTGTACGTCCGCACAGCGCCCCTGTTTTCCCATCTCTGTGCGTCCGCACAGCAGTATGCGCATGCACGTCCCCAAGAGCCCTCTTTATTCGCAGCACACGCACGGCTTGTGCGTGTGCACACCACTTCTTTTTCCCTTCTATGCGTCCGCACACCATTTGTGCGCCCACATAGCTTGAACAACACCCCTTGGTCGCAGCACACGCACAAGCTGTGCGTATGCACCAAAACCTTTTCCCTCTTTTGTGCGTCCGCACACTCTTTGTGTGCCCACACAGGTTGCGTTTCACCTCCTTCTCGTAGCGCTCGCACAGCCCTGTGCGCGCGCATACCCCTCTTTCTCCCTTGTGTGCGTCCGCACAGGACCTTGTGCGTCTGCACAGGTCACTTTTCGAACGTTAATTCAAAATGATCAGGGGCTCGCGCTTTAGTTACCATAACCCCCCCAAACCTTTCTTCTTCTCTCAGTAACCATACCACCACCACACATACCCTCCCTCTCAGCCCCTTCGTCCCTCCACCCCACAACCAACCACTGCCGGCGACCACACTACCTCCGCCGTCACTCTCCCTCCCTCCATCTCTCTCTTCCTTTCTCTTCTCTCTCGCCCTACATTTCTCTCCCCTTGTCCCTGTTTCGCGCTTCTCTGCCACCGCGCCAGCACTGCCTTAGGCCGCGCCTCTCTGTCCGGCGAGCAGCACCCAGCAGCGGCGGTCCCCTGTGCCGCTGTGCCTTTCTCCATCTACCACCATTCCTTCCCTCTATATTGCAGGTTTGACCCCTATTTCCCATGCCCTGTTCCATTTCTTTTCTGTCTCATATTACTGCTTCTTTTTAGTTTTGATTTTAATTCTGCTTTAGTTTCTAGGTAGTTTTAGGTTAGATAATTTATAGTTTTCTGGTCTGAATATATATATGTGATGCTGGCTAAGTATTTTGGATTGTTTTCTGGACTGAATGTTGCTGTGAATTTCACCATTGATGAATTGTGATTGCCGCTCATAACTTTTGCACAGGTTACGCTCATTGAAATGCGGAATGAATTTTTGACTCATCTTCTGTGTCCGATCAACACAGATGTTGAATTTTGTTTCAATTCTGCATTGTTATTTTCTGATTGTGCAAAATTTCTGTTTACTTTAAATGCTTTCTGATATGGAATTGTTTGTGCACTCTGCGTTTCTGCTTGAACACCATTGTGAACCTAAAACTTATAGCTTGGTCACTTCTGCTGGAGTTCTGCTCTTATGCATATTAGATTCCATTAAATGCACTGTTAGCTGAGCACTTACTTGATTATTCGTACTGACACATCAATCTGTAATTACAAGCTGAAACTTATTCTATTCGATGCATTTTGCAAGTGCATAGCATGCTTATTTGCTGCAACATGTACATTCTGCTTATTTCCTTTTGCTTAAATACCAAACTAGCCTTAAACTTCCAATTTTAGAATCTATTTGGTGACATTGGCGGCAGTACATGCATTGCTTTCTATGTGAATTGATCAAATGCTTATCCATGTGTGTTTAACATCAATGACCATAGACTTAGCCACTTGTTCCTTGAGGTTTTTGAGCAATGCACTTTGTTTTTCAATCAAGCATTGCTTTGGACAAAAGACTATATATATGTGATCAATTCCTACCTTTTCAACATGGATGAGTGCAAGCTTTCACTCTGACTTTAAATTTTGCCATTTGTGCTAATTTTTCCAAACTCTTTCAATTTCCAAGGCACAATGGCACTAATCAACCTCTTTGAACTCAATTCACATACATAATATACCTAAGTCCTATGTATGCTTTCATTTTTTGTTCATTCACTCATTTATTACTTAGGTTACTTGATTTTGGGAAAATGCATTCTCTTTGGAATATTCTACTGTTTACACATGTTTTTCCCTGATTGGCATTTGTTTATCCGACTGGCTCTTAATTGAATTGTTTGATTATATCCTTCTTCTTTCTGTGATTTTATCTATTTCCTGAGTTGTATTATGTTTTTATCTTTTTCAGGATGGGCCGCAAGGGAAAGGAGAAAGCCAACCCCTTGGCTCACCCTCCACTCGTGCCCCCCAGTGACCAGCCAGATACTTTCGTCAACTCCGAGGCCCAAGAACAATATAAGAAGCTAGAAAAGTGCCCCTTTCATTATGAGAGGAAGCTAAACCTGCTCGAGAAATATGCGGATACAATCCTTGACAGAATAAATTTTTATCATTGGGGATTCGTAAAATCCGACCCGGTGGAAGTGAATGAACACCAGGTTAAAGAATTTTACGCCAATCTCCTCAAGAGGGATGCCCAAACCGTTTTCTTAAGAGGTGTCACCGTGGACACCTCTAATACTACTTTAGAGGCCCTCTTAGACATTCCGCATATTCCTCCGGCTAGGGATGCTTATACTCAAATAATGACGGATGTCACCACGGGAAAAATTTCCTTGGATACGGTCCTGAAAAAGATTGGCCAGCCTGAGGCTACCTGGGAATACAGCAAGGGAGAGTAGCCTGTACCCTTGAGCATTGCGTGCACGGACCTCAACCCGGAGGCAAGGATCTGGCAGCAGATCATTACCGATTACATCCTTCCGAGAACGCATGCCACTCATATCAGGATTCGTGTGGCAGTTCTCCTATGGGCTATTCTGGAGGGGAAGAGGATCTCTGTTCTCCCCCTCATCAGAGAGTCGATGATGAAGGTGAACTTACAGCAGAAATTCAACATTTTCTTCCCATCCCTCATCACCAGATTAACAGCGTTATCTGGTGTAGAGAGGCGCCCAACTGACCGGATGGTGCACAAAATTGTAAATCACACTTTTTAGAACTTGTACCACTAACCAGCAAGTGCACTGGGTCGTCCAAGTAATACCTTACGTGAGTAAAGGTCGAATCCCACAGAGATTGTCAGCTTGAAGCAAGCTATGGTTATCTTGTAACTCTTAGTCAGGATATCAATTATGATTATCAGTTTGAATTGCGAAGAATAAAAGAGCATGAAATAAATACTTGTTATGCAGTAATGGAGAATATGTTGGAGTTTTGGAGATGCTTTGTCTTCTGAATCTCTGCTTTTCTACTGTCATCTTCTTCACGCATGCAAGGCTCCTTCCATGGCAAGCTGTATGTTGGTGGATCACCGTTGTCAATGGCTACCATCCGTTCTCTCAGTGAAAAAGGTTCATGTACATGGCTAATCATCTGTTGATTCTCACTTGTGATGGAATAGGATCCATTGATCCTTTTGCGTCTGTCACTACGCCCAGCACTCGCGAGTTTGAAGCTCGTTGCAGTCATCCCTTTCCGGATCCTACTTGAAATACCACAGACAAGGTTTAGACTTTCCGGATCTCAAGAATGCTGCCAATGGATTCTAGCTTATACCACAAAGACTCTGGTCTCACGGATCTAAAAGTTCTATTGTCAGGAGAGGCGATCAGACTCATGAGCCAGGAACCCAAGAGATATTCATTCAATCTAAGGTAGAATGGAGGTGGTTGTCAGGCACGCGTTCATAGGTTGAGAATGGTGATGAGTGTCACGGATCATCACATTCATCATATTGAAGTGTGAATGAATATCTTAGATAGAAACAAGCGTGTTTGAATAGAAAACAGAAATAGTTGCATTAATTCAACGAGACACAGCAGAGCTCCTCACCCCCAACGATGGATTTTAGAGACTCATACCGTCTAAGATACAAAGTTTAGATCTAAGAATGTCATGAGATGCAAAATAAATCTCTAAAATTTGTTTAAATACTAAACTAGTAACCTAGGTTTACAGAAAATGAGTAAACTACGATAGATAGTGCAGAAATCCACTTCTGGGGCCCACTTGGTATGTGCTGGGGCTGAGACTTGAGCTTTACACGTGCCTAAGCTATTTCTGGAGTTTAACGTCAGGTTGTAACCTGTTTTGGGCGTTTAACTCCAACTTGTAACCTGTTTCTAGCGTTCAACGCCAGAATGGAACATGGAACTGGCGTTAAACGCCAGTTTACGTCATTTATCTTTGAGCAAAGTATAGACTATTATATATTGCTGGAAAGTCCTGGATGTCTACTTTCCAACGCAAATGAGAGCGCGCCATTTGGATTTCTGTAGCTCCAGAAAATCCATTGCGAGTGCAGGGAGGTCAGAATCCAACAGCATCTGCAGTGCTTTTTCAGCCTTTGATTCAGATTTTGCTCAGGTCCCTCAATTTGAGCCAGAAAAATATCTGAAATCACAGAAAAACATAAAAACTCATAGTAAAGTCCATAAATGTGAATTTTTCTTGAAAACTAATAAAAACATAGTAAAAACTAATTAAATTATACTAAAAACTACCTAAAAATAATGCCAAAAAGCGTATAAATTGTCTGCTCATCACAACACCAAACTTAAATTGTTGCTTGTCCCCAAGCAACTGAAAATAAAAGAGGATAAAAAGAAGAGAATATACTATAAATTCCAAAATATCAATGAAACTTAGCTCCAATTAGATAAGCGGGACTAGTAGCTTTTTGCCTCTGAACAGTTTTGGCATCTCACTTTATCCTTTGAAGTTCAGAATGGTTGGCATCTATAGGAACTCAGAATCCAGATAGTGATATTAATTCTCCTAGTTCAGTATGTTGATTCTTGAACACAGCTACTTTATGAGTCTTGGTCGTGGCCTTAAGAACTTTGTTTTCCAGTATTACCACCAGATACATAAATGCCACAGACACATAATTGGGTGAACCTTTTCAGATTGTGACTCAGCTTTGCTAAAGTCCCCAATTAGAGGTGTCCAGGGTTCTTAAGCACACTCTTGTTTTTGCTTTGGACCTCGACTTTAACCGCTCAGTCTCAAGTTTTCACTTGACACCTTCACGCCACAAGCACATGGTTAGGGACAGCTTGGTTTAGCCACTTAGGCCAGAATTTTATTCCTTTGGGCCCTCCTATCCACTGATGCTCAAAGTCTTGGATCCCTTTTACCCTTGCCTTTTGGTTTTAAGGGCTATTGGCTTTTTCTGCTTGCTTTTTTTTCAAGCTTTTCTCTATTCACTGCTTTTTCTTGCTTCAAGAATCATTTTTATGATTTTTCAGATCATCAAATAACATTTCTCCTTTTTCATCATTCTTTCAAGAGCCAACAATTTTAACATTCATAAACAACAAAGTCAAAAGACATATGCACTATTCAAGCATTCATTCAGAAAACATGAAGTATTGTCACCACATCAAAATAATTAAACTAGTTTTAAGGATGAATTCAAAATCATGTACTTCTTGTTCTTTTGTGATTAAAAACAATTTTTTTTTATTTAAGAAAGGTGATGGATTCATAGGGCATTCATAACTTTAAGGCATGGACTCTAATCTTTATTCATTATTTAATAGAAATAATATAAAATAGGCATAAAAGCAGACAATCAGTAATAAAAGAGAAGAAATTAAAGACATAAAGACAAATGACTCTAATTCTAATACTCATATACTCTTAAAAATGGATAAAAGGTTATCACAGAGTTAGGACTCAACAACCTTTATTTTGGGAGGTAGATGCCTCTTTAGTCTGTGGGGTGCTTGGCCCTTCAAGAGATTGCTTCTGGCGTTTTAGTTCCTTCAATTCATGCCCTTGCTCTTTTTGTTCCCTAAGCAGTTTGCAGAGCATGCTGTTTTGATTTTGCTGTTCTTCCTTCAGTTGATCCATAGCTTCTTGCAACTTGGTGATGGATGCTTCTAGGCTCCCCCAATATTCAATTTGAGAGATTTTCGGGAGGAACTCCTGTGCTCTCCTTTTGATGGGGTCGTCCTGCACTTGTTGTCCTTCCATTGACTTTTTGGTGATTGGTTGCTCAACTGAGATATATTCATCTACTCCCATCTTTACCCCAGCATCTTTACATAGCAGAGAGATTAAGGTTGGATAAGCCAATCTGGTATCTTTGAAGTTCTTATTTGCAATTGTCTAAAGCTCACAAGAAATCAGCTAATGAACTTCCACTTCTTTTCCCAACATAATGCAATGAATCATCACTGCTCTTTTGATGGTGACTTCAGAGCAGTTGCTGGTGGGCAGTATAGAATGCCCAATGAAATCTAGCCAGCCTCTGACGACTGGTTTGAGATCTCCTCTCTTGAGTTGGATTGGGATACCCTTTGTGTTGGTTGTCCATTGGGCTCCAGGGAGGCATATGTCCTCTAGAATTTTGTCCAAGCTCTTATTTGGTCTCATCATTCTCCTATTAAAGGAGTCCGGGTCATCTTGCAGTTGGGGCAGCTTGAAGATCTCTCTTATTTTGTCAGGGTGGAGGTGAACAATCTTCCCTCTGACCAGAGTTCGATAGTCATAGAATGCGGTTCCAGCTATTCTCTGCCTGTCTGTCTGCCACAGATTAGAGTAGAATTCCTGAACCATGTTTCTTCCCACCTTTGTCTCAGGATTAGCTAGGATTTCCTAGCTCCTATTTCGAGTTTGCTCTTGGATCTCTGGATATTCGTCTTCTTTCAGATCGAATTTAACTTCCGGGATCACTGACCTTAGACCCATTATTTTGTAGTAATGGTCTGAATGTTCTTTGGTTAAGAACTTCCCTTGATTCCAAAGTGGTTTTGGAATATTCTCTTTCTTGCCTCTTGAGGTGGTTTGTTTTTCCTTAGGAGCCATGATCTTGGTGGGTGTTAGCTTAGTGATCACGGATAAAGACACTAAACTTAGAGGTTTGCTTGTTCTAAAGCAAAAGAAAGGAAAGGAGAGGGATATAGGGAGAGCCAAGCTCGAATTGTGGAGGAGAGGAGGGAGGCCGAACGAGGATTTAAAGGGAAGGGGGGTGGGTTTTCGAAAATTTTTTGAAAAAGATATGATAGAAAATATGATTTGTAAAAGATAAGTATGATAGGAAAAAAAATATGTAATTTAAGATTGAAAAGATATGAAAGATATTTGAAAAAGATAGATTTGTTTTTAAGATATTGTGAAGATTTGAAAAAGATATTGATGAGTTGAAAAGATTTGAAAAAGATAGATTTGTTTTGAAAAAGATTTGAAAAGAAGTTGAAGAAGAATTGAGGAAGATTTAATTTTAGGATTAAGATATTTTTAATATTTTTGGAAAAGAATTTGAAAAATAAAAGTATGGGAACATGTTTATGCAAGAAAGTATGGATGAAAATATGAAAATTTGAAAAAAAATCAAGTTGGAAACAAAAACTTCCTTCCCTCCACAATCCTGGCGTTAAACGCCCAACTGCTTGCTTGTTTTGGGCGTTTAACGCCCATCTGTAGCCTCTTTTGGGTGTTTAACGCCCAGCTGTTGCTTCTGGCTGGCGTTAAACGCCAAAAATCTTTCGTCACTGGGCATTTTTCTGAACGCCCAGGATGCTGTAAGTGTGGCGTTAAACGCCCAGAAAGGTATCATTACTGGCGTTAAACGCCCAGTAGATGCTTCTTTTGGGCGTTTAACGCCCAAATATACCTCTTACTGGCGTTTTCTTGCCAGTTAGCTCCTTCTTCCTGTTTTGTACTCTGAATCCTTCTGTAACCCTGTGAACTTATGCAATTGATTCTTTACCTTGAAGATTATTTATATTAAACTTGTATAAAGAAAAAATAAAAAAAAAAATAAAAAAATAGGCTTTGCTAATGGCTGGGTTGCCTCCCAGCAAGCGCTTCTTTATTGTCTTTAGCTGGACCTTGCCGAGCTTTTACTCTAGCCTCAACTTTGAGCACTCTTGCTCAATATTTCCTTCAAGATAATATTTGATCTCTGTCCATTAACAATGAACTTCTTATTAGAATCAATGTCTTGAAGCTCCACATAGCCATATGGTTACACACTTGTAATCATATATGGTACCTTCCACCGGGATTTCAGTTTCCCGGGGAATAGCCTGAGCCTAGAGTTAGCTCATTCAACTGGAGTAATCTCTTCTCTCCAGCTACCTTAGTATCAAGGTTTAGGAATCTGGTTGCCCAGTAGACCTTGTGTTCCAGTTCCACTAGCAGATGACAGGCTTTTCCATACACAAGCTGGTATGGAGAGGTCCCTATAGGAGTCTTGAATGCTGTTCTGTATGCCCACAGAGCCTCATCCAAGCTTCTTGCCCAATCCCTTCTACGGGTAATTACAGTCTGTTCCAGGATTCTTTTTAGTTCTCTGTTAGAGACTTCAGCCTGCCCATTTGTCTGTGGATGATATGGAGTTGCTACTTTGTGGCTAATTCCATATCGGACCATAGCAGAGTAGAGCTGTTTATTGCAGAAGTGAGTGCCCCATCACTGATTAGTGCTCTAGGGACACCAAACCTGCTGAAGATATATTTCGGAAGGAATTTTAGCACTGTCTTAGTATCATTAGTGGGTGTTGCAATTGCCTCTACCCATTTAGATACATAGTCTACTGCCACCAGAATATATGTGTTTAAGTATGATGGTGGGAAAGGCCCCATGAAGTCAATACCCCATACATTAAACAACTCAATCTCCAAGAATCTTTGTTGAGGCATGGCGTAACCATGAGGTAGATTACCAGCTCTCTGGCAACTGTCACAGTTACGTACAAACTCTTGGGAATCTCTATAGAGGGTAGGCCAGTAGAAGCCACATTGGAGGACCTTGGTGGCTGTTCGCTCACCTCCGAAATGGCCTCCATATTGTGACCCATGGCAATTTTATAAGATCTTCTGTGCTTCTTCTCTAGGCACACACCTACGGATTATTCCGTCTGCACATCTCTTAAAGAGATAGGGTTCATCCCACAAGTAGTATTTTGCATCAATAATTAATTTTTTCTTTTGTTGCCTGCTGTACTCCTTGGGTATGAATCTTGCAGCTTTATAGTTTGCAATATCTGCAAACCATGGTGTTTTCTGAATGGCAAACAATTGCTCATCCGGAAAGGTTTCAGAGATCTCAATAGAGGAAAAGGACGTTCCTTCTACTGGCTCTATCCAGGACAGATGATCAGCCACTTGGTTCTCTGTTCCTTTTCTGTCTCTTATTTCTATATCAAACTCTTGCAGAAGCAACACCCATCTGATGAGCCTGGGTTTTGAATCCTGCTTTGTGAGTAGATATTTAAGAGCAGCATGGTCAGTGTACACAATCACTTTTGATCCTACTAAGTATGATCTAAACTTGTCAATGGCATAAACCACTGCAAGCAATTCTTTTTCTGTGGTTGTGTAATTTTTCTGGGCATCATTTAAAACACAGCTAGCATAATAAATGACATGCAGAAGCTTATTATGCCTCTGTCCCAGTACTACACCAATGGCATGGTCACTGGCATCACACATTAGTTCAAATGGTAATGTCCAGTCTGGTGCAGAAATAACTGGTGCTATGACCAGCTTAGCTTTCAGAGTTTCAAATGCCTGCAGACACTCTGTGTCAAACACAAATGGCGTGTCAGCAGCTAGCAGATTGCTCAGAGGTTTTGCAATTTTTGAAAAATCCTTTATAAACCTCCTATAGAATCCTGCATGCCCCAGAAAGCTTCTGATTGCCTTAACATTGGCAGGTGGTGGTAATTTTTCAATTACTTCCACTTTAGCTTGATCCACCTCTATTCCCTAGTTTGAAATTTTTTGCCCAAGGACAATTCCTTCAGTCACCGTAAAGTGACATTTTTCCCAGTTTAAAACTAGGTTAGTCTCTTGGCATCTTTTCAGAACAAGTGCTAAATGGTTAAGGCAGGAGCTGAATGAGTCTCCAAATACTGAAAAGTCATCCATGAAGACTTCCAAGAATTTCTCTACCATATCAGAAAAGATAGAGAGCATGCACCTCTGAAAGGTTGCAGGTGCATTGCACAGACCAAAAAGCATCCTTCTGTAGGCAAACACTCCAGAAGGACATGTGAATGCTGTTTTCTCTTGGTCCTGAGGATCTACTGCAATTTGGTTGTAGCCTGAATAGCCATCCAAAAAGCAGTAATATTCATGACCTACTAGTCTCTCTAGCATCTGGTCTATGAATGGTAAAGGAAAGTGATCCTTCCTGGTGGCTGTGTTGAGCCTTCTGTAGTCAATACACATACGCCACCTTGTAACTGATCTTGTAGGAACCAGTTCATTTTTTTTCATTATGAACTACTGTCATTCCTCCCTTCTTGGGAACAACTTGGACAGGGCTCACCCAGGGGCTATCAGAAATAGGATAAATAATCCCAGCCTCCAGTAACTTGGTGACCTCTTTTTGCACCACTTCCTTCATGGCTGGATTTAGCCGCCTCTGTGGTTGAACCACTGGCTTAGCATTGTCCTCCAATAAGATCTTGTGCATGCATCTTGCTGGAATGATGCCCTTAAGATCACTTATGGACCACCCAAGAACTGTCTTGTGTGTCCTTAGCACTTGAAGTAGTGCTTCCTCTTCCTGTGGATTTAAAGCAGAGCTTATGATCACCGGAAAAGTGTCACCTTCTCCCAGAAACACATATTTCAGGGATGGTGGTAGTGGTTTGAGCTCAGGTTTAGGAGGTTTTTCCTCTTCCTGAAGAATTTTCGGAGGCTCTTTTATTTCCTCTGAATCCTCCAGATCAGGCTGGACATCTTTAAAGATTTTTTCTAGCTCTGATTCGAGACTCTCAGCCATGTTGATCTCCTCTACCAAAGAGTCAATAAGATCAACTTTCATGCAGTCTTTTGGTGTGTCTGGATGCTGCATGGCTTTGACAGCATTTAACTTGAACTCATCCTCATTGACGCTCAGGGTTAGTTCCCCCTTTTGGACATCAATGAGAGTTCCTCCAGTTGCTAGGAAAGGTCTTCCTAGAATGAGAGTAGCACTCTTGTGCTCCTCCATTTCCAGAACCACGAAGTCAGTGGGAAAGGCGAATGGCCCAACCCTGATAATCATGTCTTCAATCATGCCTGATGGGTATTTAATGGAGCCATCACCAAGTTGGAGACATATCCGGGTTGGTTTGACTTCTTCAGTTAAACCAAGCTTTCTGATAGTGGATGCAGGTATTAGGTTGATACTTGCCCCAAGATCACATAAAGCTGTCTTGGTGCAATTACCCTCCAATATGCATGGTATCATAAAGCTCCCGGGATCTTTAAGCTTTTCTGGGAAGCTTTTTAGAATGACTGCACTGCATTCTTCAGTGAGGAGAACTCTTTCAGTTTTTCTCCAATCCTTCTTATGACTCAAGATCTCTTTCATGAACTTGGCATAAGAGGGTATTTGCTCAAGTGCCTCTGAAAACGGAATCTTTATTTCAAGAGTCCTGAGATAGTCTGCGAAGCGGGCAAATTGCTTATCCTGCTCCTCTTGGCGGAGTTTTTGAGGATAAGGCATCTTGGCTTTGTATTCTTCAACCTTAGTTGCTGCAGGTTTATTTCCTACAGAGGTGGTTGGAGAAGCCTTTTTAGAGGGGTTGCTATCAGCACTTGTGTGTATCTGATCCCTCACTGGTGTTTGAATGCCAGGGTTAAAAGCTGGATTGGCGTTGGACGCCAACTTCTTACCTGTTTCTGGCATTTAAACGCCAGAACTGAGCTTCCATTGGGCGTTTGACGCCAGCTCCTTGCTTGTCTCTGGCGTTTGAATGCTAGAGTTATTCCTCTTTGGGCTTTTACTGTCCTCAGAGGGATTTTGGATAATATTTTGCTCATCCTCTGTCAGTTGTTCTTTTTTTGGCTTTCTGCTGCTCTGAAGTGAGGTGTTTAATGTTTTCCCACTTCTTAATTGAACTGCCTGGTACTCTTCTGTTATCTGCTTTGATAATTGCTATTTTGTCTAATTCAATTGTGCTTCCATATTTTTACTAGAATTTTTAGTGTCTTGTAGTATCTCCTTGAATTCTGCTAGCTGTTTTGTTAGAAAACACAATTGTTGATTGAACTCAGCAACTTGTTCTGGAGGACCCACTACTTATGTACAGATGCTGGTTTCTAGCAACTATATCAATAAGCTCTTGAGCCTCTTCAATAGTTTTTCTGATGTGTATAGATCCACCAGCTGAGTGGTCTAGAGATACCTGAGCTTTCTCTGTAAGCCTGTAGTAGAAGATGTCTAATTGCACCCACTCTGAAAACATTTCAGAGGGGCATCTCCTTAGCATCCTTCTGTACCTCTCCCAGGCATTATAAAGAGATTCATCATCCTCTTGTTTAAAGCCTTGGATGCCCAGCCTTAGCTGTGTCATCCTTTTTGGAGGAAAATATTGATTTAGGAATTTGTCTGATAACTGTGCCCATGTTCGTATGCTTGCTGTGGGTTGGTTATTTAACCACCTCTTAGCTTGATCTTTTACAGCAAACGGAAACAGTAACAGCCTGTATACATCCTGATCTACCTCTTTGTCACGCACTGTGTCAGCAATTTGCAAGAACTGTGCCAGAAACTCGCCAGAAACTCAGTAGGTTCTTCCTGTGGAAGACCGGAATACTGGCAATTTTGCTGCACCATGACAATGAGCTGAGGATTTAGCTCAAA
>NC_029793.2:94828202-94846387 GCF_000816755.2 Arachis ipaensis
AAATAAAAAAGTAAAATAATTAAAATAATTTCAAAAATTAAAAGAAAAGGAAAATAAAAAGAAATTTGAATGTTGAATTGACTAATTAATTGAAAAGATTCGAAAATTTTTGAATATGATTTCCAAAAAAAAAAAGATTTGAATTTTGAATTTTTAAAACTAAGATAAGATAAAATAGAGAGTTTTAAAATAAAAATTTGAATTTTTAAAGAAAAATTTTGAAAATCAATTAGAATAAAAAGGGAAAATATTTTTGAGTTTAATGAAGAAAGAGAAAAACAATAAAATGACACAAGACTTAAAATTTTCAGATCTAATGCTCCTTGTTTTTTTTTTCAAAAATTTTGGAGGGAAAACACCAAGGAACACCAAACTTAAAAATTTTAAGATCAAAATACAAAGAAGACTCAAGAACACCTTGAAGACTCACAAGAGCATAAAAAGGACACCAAATTTAAAACTTTTAGAAAACTAAAAATAAATTTTCGAAAATTAAAGAAAGATAACAAGAGAACACCAAACTTACGAGTTTGACACAAGATTTAATAAAATAAAAAATTATTTTTGAAAAAGTTTTAAAAAGGAAGATACCCAATTACCAAGAACATAAGCACAACGCTCTAGCCAACTGAGCTATAAATTTAACGTATTTTTTTAAAAAAAAAAGTATTTAATGTATATAGAATTTTTTTTTGAATACTGATAATTTGAAAACGCACAAGAAAAACAAGAAAAGACACAGAACAGGAAAAACTAAAGATCAAACAAGAAAAGTAGCAAGAACAACTTGAAGATCAAGAGAGAATAATGAACACAAATTCGAAAATTTAAAGGAAAATAAAAACATGCAATTGACACCAAACTTAAAATACGAAACTAAACTCAAACAGAAGATTAAATCATGAAGTTATTGGTTTTTTAAAAAATTTCGAAAATAATTTATAAAAATAAAATAAGGATTTTAAAATTTGAACCAAAAACAATAAAAGAAGACTCTAAACCAAAAAGAAAATTTTTTCCTAATCTAAGCAACAAAATAAACCGTCAGTTGTCCAAACTCGAACAATCCTCAGCAACGGCGCCAAAAACTTGGTGCACAAAATTGTAAATCACACTTTTTACAACTCGTACCACTAACCAGCAAGTGCACTGGGTCGTCCAAGTAATACCTTACGTGAGTAAGGGTCGAATCCCACGGAGATTGTCAGCTTGAAGCAAGCTATGGTTATCTTGTAACTCTTAGTCAGGATATCAATTATGATTATCAGTTTGAATTGCGAAGAATAAAAGAGCATGAAATAAATACTTGTTATGCAGTAATGGAGAATATGTTGGAGTTTTGGAGATGCTTTGTCTTCTGAATCTCTACTTTCCTACTGTCATCTTCTTCACGCACGCAAGGCTCCTTCCATGGCAAGCTGTATGTTGGTGGATCACCGTTGTCAATGGCTACCATCCGTCCTCTTAGTGAAAAAGGTCCATGTACATGGCTAATCATCTGTCGGTTCTCACTTGTGATGGAATAGGATCCATTGATCCTTTTGCGTCTGTCACTACGCCCAGCACTCGCGAGTTTGAAGCTCGTTGTAGTCATCCCTTCCCGGATCTTACTCGGAATATCACAGACAAGGTTTAGACTTTCCGGATCTCAAGAATGCTGCCAATGGATTCTAGCTTATACCACGAAGACTCTGGTCTCACGGATCTGAAAGTTCTGTTGTCAGGAGAGGCGATCAGACTCATGAGCCAGGAACCCAAAAGATATTCATTCAATCTAAGGTAGAACGGAGGTGGTTGTCAGGCATGCATTCATAGGTTGAGAATGGTGATGAGTGTCACGGATCATCACATTCATCATATTGAAGTGCGAATGAATATCTTAGATAGAAACAAGCGTGTTTGAATAGAAAACAGAAATAGTTGCATTAATTCATCGAGACACAGCAGAGCTCCTCACCCCCAACAATAGAGTTTAGAGACTCATACCGTCTAAGATACAAAGTTCAGATCTAAGAATGTCATGAGATGCAAAATAAATCTCTAAAAGTTGTTTAAATACTAAACTAGTAACCTAGGTTTACAAAAAATGAGTAAACTACGATAGATAGTGCAGAAATCCACTTCCGGGGCCCACTTGGTATGTGCTGGGGCTGAGACTTGAGCTTTACACATGCCTAGGCTGTTTCTGGAGTTGAACGCCATGTTGTAACCTATTTTGGGCGTTTAACTTCAACTTGTAACCTGTTTCTGGCATTCAACACCAGAATGGAACATGGAACTGGCGTTAAACGCCAGTTTACATCATTTATCTTTGAGCAAAGTATGGACTATTATATAATGTTGGAAAGCCCTGGATGTCTACTTTCCAACGCAATTGAGAGAGCACCATTTGGGTTTCTGTAGCTCCAGAAAATCCATTTCAAAAGCAGGGAGGTCAGAATCCAACAGCATCTGCAGTCTTTTTTCAGCCTCTGAATCAGATTTTGCTCAGGTCTCTCAATTTCAGCGAGAAAAATACCTGAAATCACAGAAAAACACACAAACTCATAGTAAAGTCCAGCAATGTGAATTTTGGTTGAAAACTAATAAAAACATAGTAAAAACTAATTAAATTATACTAAAAATACCTAAAAACAATGCCAAAAAGCGTATAAATTGTCCGCTCATCACCGGACGTCTGTCTACATCAGTAAGCAGCTGTATCAGCCATACGGAGACTATGACGGGCCGCCTAAAAAGAAAAGAAAGATTATTGAGCCTCCATCAGCAGTAGTAGAGCCTTCAGCACCTCCTTCAGCTCCTGCACCCATATCCCGACCTCAGACACCATATGAGATGTGTCAGGAGATCCTTCAGGCCGTCCACCGCTCTGAGCGCTGCAACGCTCGCTGCATCCAGTGGATAGTGGCGAAGTTTGAGGGTAAAGACCCTGGGCCACCTCCTCCAGATACATTAGAGCCAGAGGCCGAGGAGCCTGCATCTGAGGAGCCAGTAGCTGAAGTTGGCCAGTTAGTCCAGCCACCTGAGCAGATACCTGAGGAGCGCATGACTAAGGAGGCAGTAGTTGACAGAGCTGAGGATCATAGAGCCGAGGAGCTGTGAGTTGAGGAGCCAGCAGCTGTAACCGAGTCGAGAGCTGAGGCAGCTGACCAGGCAGTTGACCCGCCAGCAGCACAGACCACCACACAGCCATCCAGTGCCATCATTGTCTACTAGCGTCATCACCACCCACCACCACCAGGCGGTGGAGCTTCACATGACTGACTCCCCCGATTGATTCCTTTGAGCACTGAGGACAGTGCATCACTTACGTGTGGGGGAGGATCTTCTATTTTTGGGTGTAAACATTCTCTCCTGAACACTTCTATTTAGTTTATTTTCAGTTTTATTATGCTTTTGTGGATATTTATAGTACTTTAACTTATGCACTGCTGTTTAGTACTTTTGGTATATATACTAGTTGCTTTTAGTTATCTTTAGTATTGCATTTCTAGTTTTGGTATATATATTGCAGTTTTTATATTGCTTGGTATATAATATATATGGATTGTGATTGGATGATGTGAATAGCTTATGCCTAGTTTATCTTAATCCTAATTGTTCATGTTACTTTTTGCTTGTTGAAAATTAGGAAAAGAATTAGGAAATTTTGAAAAATTTTGCATCCATCACATCATACATACATATAGAAAATAACTTTGGCGAAAAACAACAAATTTTCCAAGAATTTTGCCAAGGGCATTCTATTGAATTGATTGAGAAAACTGTTTTCAAACTTGCTTGAATGATTTCTTTTGGAACATAGAAGAGTAAAGAACAAATACCTTGTGAGTCTTTGAGCTATATTGAGTGGTTACACACTTTAACCACAAATCTTGTTCATTGTGTGATATATCTCTTCTATGATTGTGATCTTACTTTTGCTTGATTCTTTATTTCCATTGATTGATGTCTTGAATTGCATTAAGCGTGATTCTTTATTTCCATTGATGTCTTGATTCTTTATTTCCATTGACTTACTCCTCGATGGTTGGGGTTGACTAGGTGAAATCGACTCATCATAATTACCATAGTTGTCGTTATGGCCATGATAGGATTCTTTGGATACTCATTCCCAAGTCAAGGCTTTTCTTTATTGCATTTTCACTAGTTTTGATCTCATTTTCCTTGTTGCTTGCATTACTTTCTAATTTTGATTATCTCTTAGTCCTTTTATTGCTTAGTTCTTTTAATCTTTCGTTCTTTAATTGCACAAAACCCATTTCGTCCTCCTCACAACTGAAATAAGTAACATTTCATTTGCATTCCTAGGGAGAACTACCCGAGGTTTAATTACTCTCGGTTACTTGTTTTGATTTGACTTTATTATTTGATTCGAGCATTACTCGTTGGCTAGGAACTATACTTACAACACCAATCTTATTTTTAGATTAAATTCCTAGTCGACGAAAATCGTCGCTTATCACCTACTCTAACCCTAAACCGACACCTCTCGTATGGATACTGACTTGAGTGTCGGAGTCCTGGCAGGTGGCCCCACCACATCGTCACTCCGCAGATCCCAACATGCAACCTCTTCCAAACTCACAGCTCGCGCTCAGGTCCTAACCCTTTTAAGTCTCTGCTCAGCATCAGTTCGTCCCGATCCACTGCGCACCAGCAGACAAACATTGCCGCCGTCTATGGGGACCTGACTCGAATGGATTTCCTTCTAGAAGAGGAAGGATTGGAGGCGCACGAGGAAGAGGGCTGCCTGATGAGTAGGTTAGCTTCCGTCGCCTCTTCCCATGAGCGCACGGGAGCACGATCTCGTAGAGACGACCTACCTCCAGCTCACACGGGAGACGTCCCTTTGGCAGAACAGGTGATGACAGTGCAAAGATCATGAAAGAAATGTGCCACCGGGTGTAGAACCTCCAAAGAGAGTTGGCAGCGAGGGACCGCGATCGTTCCAAGCACAGTAAAGACTCTCGTCCCAGTCTATCTCGCACCCGATCTCCTCCAAGAAGGTTGGAAACATGGGGGAGGAACCCTCGAAGGAACGATGAAAGAGTTCGAACGGATGTGCGGTCACACACCACCCAAGATAGATTGGAGGAGCATGGAGAGACTCGCAGAGAGAAACTGAGAAGACGATGAGACTCCATCATCATGGCGGTGACCCCTTTCCACCCCTTGGTCTTCAAGGTCCGGCAGCCAAAGAACTTTGACAAGCCTACGAACATAAGGTATGACGTGATGAAGGACCCTTAGGAACACCTGATGGCCTTTGAGGCCAGGATGAACCTGAAGGGTGTCGGCGATGTAGTCCGATGCCGAGCTTTCCCCATGATGCTGGCAGGCCTAACAATACAGTAGTTCAATGCGCTTCCGCAAGGGTCCATTACAGCCTTTGTGGACATATCCCACAGCTTCTTACCGCAGTTCACCATATGCATTGCTAAGGCCAAGCACCCAATCAACCTGCTGGGTATCACCCAGAAAGCTGGGGAGCTGACTAGGAAATTTCTGGATAGGTTCAACGACAAGTGCCTAAAAATTGACTGCTTGACCGATTCAGTAGCCAGCCTGTGCTTGACGAATGGCTTACTGAATGAAGACTTCAGGAAGCACCTTACCACCTAGCCCGTCTGGACCATGCAAGAGATCCAGAACGTGGCATGAGAATACATCAAAGATGAGGAGGTCAGCCAGGTGGTGGCGGCCAATAAGCGGCAACTGACCAACCCATCTCCCTGCCAACCCATGTATGTAGACAAACCAAGAGAGATACCGAAGGAAGGGGTGTCGGGGAAGCAGTCCAAACCATTTCCTCGGGTGGGGAAATTCACGAACTATACCTCCCTCAAGGCCCCCATAGTGGAAATCTATCAACAAATTATGGACAAGGGATGGTGCGCGAAACTGGCTCCATAATATTCTCACAAATAGACCGACAAGTGCACCAGGTCATCCAAGTAATACCTCAGGTGAGTGAGGGTCGATCCTACGGAGATTGTTGGTTTGAGCAAGCTATGGCTACCTTGTAGATCTTAATCAGGCGAATAGAAAATATGATTGTTGAGGAACAACGCATAAAATAGAATAAATAAATTAAACATTACTAGATGGGTGTGAAATCAATGGTATGAGAGCGGTTGAGGCTTCGGAGATGCTTCTTCCTTCTAGATAAACTTTTCTTACCATCTATTCCAATTTCTAATTGATTCATTCCATGGAAGGCCGTAAATAATTAATGCTAGGTCAGCGGTCATTAATCTCCTCTGCTTAAGATCAAACGCCAGGTCAGCGGTCATCTAATCTGGATGGGGGTGAAGCTCTAGCAGTCCATTCCCTTGGTGATCCTAGTCAAAATGCCACAGACAAGGTCGGATCTTTCAGATTAGAGAATGCTGCTTCTTGGATTATAGCCTATACCACAAAGGCCCTAATCGCCCCGTAGCACGGCTGAACCGATGTCTCAAGAAGTCCCTAACGAAGTCGTGGATTAGCCGTCTAAGAGATGTATAATCAAGCTTGTGGTTAAGTACTATCCCATCAAGGACTCGCAAGAACCCTTGTGGAAGAGGGATGACAGTCAAGCTACACTCCCAATCCATTAGGATGAAGAACAAAGATACATCTTAGAATAAAATCAAGCATAGATTAAAATAGAATAGTGATATTATTAATCCATAAGAATCGGTAGAGCTCCTAACCTTAACCTTAGGAGGTTAGTGGCTCATACTATATATAATGTTCGAAAATAAAGTGGGGGAAGAAGAAGATTGGCGGATTCTCTAAACAAGGGTGATTTTCTCCTATAAATACTAATCTAATAACTAAGAATTACAGAAATAAGATAAACTAGTCTTGTAGTGCAAACATCTACTTTTCGGGCCCACTTGGTGAGTGTTTGGGCTGAGCTTGAGTGAAGCCACGAGCTAGTGCTCTTTTTTGGGTGTTTAACGCCAGCTTTGCACTCTTGAATGGGTGTTAGATGCCAGCTACCCCCTCTTGGGCATTGGACGCTAGGCATGGGGCTGGTGGCTGGCATTGAACGCCAAGTTTGGGCCTTCATTTCCAACAAAAAGTATGAACTATTATATATTTCTGGAATGCCCTAGATATTAGCTTTCCATAGCTATTGAGAGCTCGCCATTTGGACTTCTGTAGCTCCAGAAATGCTCCTTTGAGTGCATAGAGGTCAGAATCTGACAGCATCTGCAGTCCTTTCTCTGTCTCTGAATCAGACTTTGCCAAAACTCCTCAATTTCAGCCAGAAAATACCTGAAATCATCATAAAACACAATAACTCAAAGTATAATCCAAAAATATGAATTTTGCGCTAAAACTTATGAAAATATAATAAAACTTTAACAAAACATAACAAAAACTATATGAAAATGATGCCAAAAAGCATATAAAATATCCGCTCATTAGAACATCAAACTTAAACTGTTGCTTGTCCCCAAGTAACCAAAAACAAGTAGGATTAAAAAGAAGAGAAGGATACAAAAAATCTCAGAGTTCTCGATGAAGCTCAGTTTCAATTAGATGAGCGGGACTAGTAGCTTTTTGCTTCTGAATAGTTTTGGTATCTCACTTTCCTTTGAATATCAGAGTAATTGGTATCTTTAGGAACTCAGAATCTAGATGATATTATTGATTCTGCTAGTTTAGTTCTTTTTTATTCTTGAACAGAGCTTCTTTTGAGTTTTGGCCGTGACCCTATGCTCTTTATTTTCCAGTATTACCACCGGATACATAAACGCCACAAACACTTAACTAGGTGAACCCCTTAGAATTGTAATTCAGCTTTGCTAGAATCCCTAGCCAGTGGTGTCCAGAGTTCTTAAGCACACTCTTTTGCTTTGGATCACGACTTTAACTGCTCAGTCTCAAGCTTTTCACTTGACACCTTCACACCATAAGCATATAGTTAGGGGCAGAAGTTCATTTGAACTTTTTAGGCCAAGATTTATCTTCTTTTAGGCCCTCCTAACCATTGATGCTCAAAGCCTTGGATCCTTGCTTTTACCTTTTGGTTTAAAGAGCTACTGGCTTTTTCCTCTTGCCTTTTGGTTTAAAGAGGTATTGGCTTTTTCTCTTTTTTTTTTGATTTTTTCCTTCTTTTTTTTGGCTTTTTGCTGTTTTTTTTTTTGCTTCAAGACAATTTTTGGATTTTTCAGATTACCAATAATACTTCTCCTTTTTCAACATTCTTTCAAGAGCCAACATTCTTAACTCTAACATCAAATATGCACTGTTTATTCATACATTAAAAAAATAAAAGCAATGCCACCACATCAAAATAATTGAACTATTCTTAATATATAACTCGAAATTCATACATCTTACTTTTCTTTTTTTCAAATAAAATTTTCTTTCAAGTAAGGTGTGAGATGCATGAAATATTTCATAGCTTTAAGACATAAAATAAAGATGATCATGCACTAAAAATAGACAATAAAACAAAATACATGAAAAACAGATAAATGACACAGGCAAAGGGAAGTATGGAACATGACAACCTTAGTAATGGCGGCTGCTGCTTTCTCTTTAGAATCCAATTGAGCGCTTGACGTCTTCTATGTCACACCCCTGTCTCTGTTATTCTTTCCTCATGGCTCTTTGATCTTCTCTTATTTCACGGAGGATGGTTGAGTGTCCTTGATGTCCTATCCTTAGTTGATACATGTTAGAGCTCAATTCTCCTAGAGAAGTGTGCAATTGGTCCCAATAGTCTTGGGGAGGAAAACGCATCCCTTGAGGCATCTCAGGGATTTCTTGTTGAGGTAGCTCCACATGCTCTTGTTGACACATTTGTGTAGGCTCTCTAGTTTGCTCCATCTTTCTTTTAGTGATGGGCTTGTCCTCCTCAATGGGGATGTCTTCTTCTATGACAATTCTAGCTGAATTGCATAATTGACATATAAGGTGGGGAAAAGCCAACCTTGATAAGGTGGAAGGCCTTTCAGCTTTCTTGTACAATTCTTGAGGTATTACCTCATGTACCTCTACCTCACTTCTAATCATGATGCAATGAATCATGATGACTCTGTCAATGGTCACTTCTAACCGATTGCTAGTAGGGATGATAGAGCGTTGGATGAATTCCAACCATCCTCTAGCTACGGGCTTGAGGTCAAGCCTTCTTAGTTGGATAGGCTTGCCTTGAGCATCCCTCTTCTACTGAGCTCCTTCCACACAAAGGTCTGAAAGGACTTGGTCCAACCTTTGATCAAAATTGACTCTTCTAGTGTAAGGATGTGGGTCTTCTTGCATTATTCACAAATGGAGCGCCAACCTTACACTTTCCGGGCTGAAATCCAAGAAACGCCCTGGGACCATTGTATGCCAATTTTTGGGACTTGGGTTCACGCTTGTATCATGGTTTTTCGTAACCCATGCATTGGCATAGAACTCTTATACCATCAAGATTCAAACTTCCGGAATAGGATTGGTTAGAACTTCCCAACCTCTCCTCCGGATTTCTTGTCAGATCTCCAGGTACTCATTCTTTTTTAGCCTAAAAGGGACTTCAGGAATCACCCTTTCCTTTGTGACTACTTCATAGAAGTAGTCTTGATGAGCTTTGGTGATGAATCTCTCCATCTCCCAAGGTTCGAAGGAGGAAGAAACAACTTTACCTTTCCTCTTTCTAGAGGATTCTCCAACTTTGGGTGCCATAAGTGTGAACAGAAAGCAAAAAGCAAGGCTTTTCCAACACCAAACTTAAAAGCTTTGCTCGTCCTCGAGCAAAATAAGAAAGAAAAGAGTAGAAGAAGAAGAGAATAGGGGACATGAAAGGAGAGTGTGATTCGGCCAAGAGGGGGCTTTAGTGTGTGGATTGTGTGGTGAAAGGGTTGGAAGAAGGGGTATTTAAAAGGGTGGGATGGGGTAGGTGATGGATGAACAAGACCGTCGGCTTGGAATTTTATCTCAAAATATGATTAGCGTTGTAAGTATAGTTCCAAGCCAACAAATAATGCTCAAATCAAATAATTCAATTCAAATAAAAACAAATAACCGAGAGTAATGAAACCTCGGGTCGTTCTCCCTAGGACTGCAAATGAAATGTTACTTCTTTCGGTTGTGAAGAGGGCAAAGGGGGTTTTTGTAATCAAAGAACAAAAGATTAAAGAAACTAAACAATAAAAGAACTGAACAATGATCAAAATTGGAAATTGATGCAAGCAAAGGTAAATAGGATCAAAACTAGTGAAAATGCAATAAGAAAGAGCCTTGACTTGGGAATGAGGATCCAAGGAATCCTATCATCGCCATAACCATGACTATGGTAATTATGATGAGTCAATCTCGCCTAGTCAACCCCAACCATCGAGGAGTAAGTCAAGCAAGCATAATTGACCTTAATCCATAAGTCCTAACCAAGTTACCAAACTAGTTGATAAAAGGATAGCGTCAAAGGAAACAAGAGTCAACTAACTACCCAAGAATTACCACTAAATGTTGGACATTATGACTCTAGTATCCTAGGAACTCAAACCACAAGCCAAGGTTGGAAAATCTACTCAAAATCTAGAGTTGGCATTTTCACAAACACCTTATGTGCATGAAAGTAAATAATGGAAAATTGCAAAGTAAATTGGAAACTATAATCAAGCTATGCACCAAATCAATAATAAACATCCAAACAAGCATAAAGAAAGCATGAAACATTAAATTCATCAATCAAAACTTCAAGAACTCAAAATTGAAATATAAACAAAGTAACTTGAACCAAGGCAAATGAAAGAAAAGACAATGTAATTAAAGTGGAATTAAAGAGTACCTACAATAAAAGATGATCAAAATCCAAAAGAAAAGCTTCTATAAAATGCTACATGAAGATGGAAATTAAACCCTAAGAGAGCATTTTCTACTCTACTCCTACTCTTACTCCTAATTACTATGAAAACTATCTAAAAATTGCTCTAATGCTTCACCCCTTTGATAGGTGTTGAAGTCTCCTTTATATAGCACTCCAAAATAGCATTTCAGCCTTCCAAAAATGAGCCAAGGGTCCCAGAAATCGTGAAGCACGTGCATCATTAATGAAATCATGTGTTGGGACCTGTGCGGACGCACAGACGCGGCTAAAAATTGACCTGTGCGTACGCACACGTGGAAATTCTTGCTTGTGCGCACGCACGCAGGGCTGTGCGCATGCACACTTCACTGTGTGTGCTTTTCCTTGTTTTCTTCATGTTTTCTCCCTTGTACATGCTTTCTTCCACTTTTGGCTATCCATTCTTGTCTCCAAGGCCTGAAATCACTCACAAACCATATCACGGCATCGAATGACATAGAAGTGGGATTAAATTGCTCTATTAAAGCACAAAATTGCATGTTTTCACATTTAAGATCAAACTAGGGATCAAACACAAAAGTATGCTATTTTGGTGCTTAAGTGTGAGTTCATGTGCTAGAATCCATCCAAATTGAATCAAAATATACCATCAAATATGGACTCATCAATTCCTCCACACTTAAACAATAGCATGTCCTCATGCCAAACTAACAAGGAGAATGATCCAAAGGGGCAATCAACTTATTAAATGCAACTATCTATATGCATGCAAGTATGTAAATACTATATATACCTATATATCTATCTATAGTATCTATATGAAATTGCTAAAAATAAATGATCAAATTCCCAAGCAAGTATAGACAATTAGGGCAAAGCAAAGAATTAATCCAATGCATCCAAAATCTAAAGAATTGATTCAACTCATCAAATGAAGTAATTTGCATGAACACATGATAAGAAGTATGGAAACATAGAGTTGAGTAATTGAACCCTCACTAGGTGTGTATACACTCTAATTACTTGGTGTCTAAGGGTCAATTCACTCAAGTCTATTCTAATCATGCTTTCAAGGAGTTGCTCTTCATCTAACAATCAACACAAGTGATGCATGAATGCAATTATCATGAGGACTTCATATGGTTGTAATGAGGTTAGGGTTAAGATCGGATAGATATGGCTAAATGGACTAAAATGGTTGAATCCTTGATTAGATTAGGTATCCAACTCAACCTCTATCAACCAAATCAAAATCAAATGCAATTCTAACCTCCCATCAATTCTTTCTTACAAACACTCGCGTATGACTTATCATTCATATCACATATGCATTTCTTATTGATTTTCTTTCACTTAGGAATAACTTTCATCCCCTTTTCATGATGATTTTTTTTTTAAAATAAAAGTTGCATATGGTTAAGTAGTTCATACATGAATGTTCCCATTTTCCAAAGTTTTCAATGAGATACCCAAATTAAACATTTTTATTCCCTACCAGTGTTTCCCAAAAGATTCCCCCATACTTACATGAAACACACTTCTTTAACCTAAGCTAATCAAGGATGCAATCCAAGGTAATTCATGGTTTTCTGCTTAAGGTTGTGATGTGCTAATATCAAGAATAATGGGGTGAATAAGGGTCAACAGGGGTTAACAAGGGTAGATGCAAGGGTAAGGCTATATGGGTAAGGTAAGCTTTTATCAAAGATGGCCTCAATCATGCTCAATGCAATTCAAGACATCAATCTATGGAAATAAAGAATCAAGCAAAACCAAGATCGCAATCAAAGAAGAGATATCACACGATGAACAAAATTAGTGGTTAAAATGTGTAACCACTCAATATAGCTAAAAAACTCACAAGGTAAATGTTCTTTACTCTTCTATGTTCCATAAGAAATCATTCAAGCAAGTTTGAAAATAGTTTTCTCGATCAATTCAATAGAATGCCCTTGGCAAAATTCTTGGAAAATTTGTTGTTTTCCACCAAAGTTATTTCCTATATGTATGTATGATGTGATGGATGAAAATTTTTTCAAAATTTCCTAGTTCTTCTCCTAATTTTCAACAAGCACAAAGTAACATGAACAATTAGGATCAAGATAACTAGGCATACGCTATTCACATCATCCCATCACAATCCATATCTATACTATATACCAAGCAATATAAAGGTGCAATATATATACCAAAACTAGAGATGCAATACTAAAGATAACTAAAGTTGACTAATATATATATACCAAAATAAAAAGTGCATAAGTCAAAGTGCTAAAAGTATCCACAAAAAGCATAGTAAAGACTGAAAATGAACTGAAATGACAAGTGTTCGGAAGAGAATATTTACACTCAACAATAGTAGAACCTCCCCCTCACTTAGATGATGCACGGTCCTCCGTGCCAGAAACGGACCGGGGGAAATAACTCTATAAAGCTCCACCGCCTGGCGGTGGTGGATGGTGCTGACGCTGATAAACAATCACAACTCTGGATGTCTCAACTCTAGGCTACTCAACTAGCGGGTTAGGTGTCTCAACTACCATCTCTACCCTCGGCTCTGGTCCAGCTGTCTGGTCCTCGACTCTGGGCCGCTCAACTGTGGGCTCCTCAACTGTCTGCTCCTCAACTCCACGCTCCTCAACGACTACCTCCTCCGCCGTGGTCTCCTCTAGTCTCTACTCAGGTGGCTGGACTACCTGGCCAGCTTCAGCTGCTGGCTCCTCAGATGCAGGCTCCTCAGTCTCTGGCTCTGGTGTATCCGGAGGAGGTGGTCCAGGGTCTCGACCCTCAAATTTTGCCATTATCCACTGGAAGCAGCGAGCGTTGTGGCGCTCAGATTGGTGGAGGGCCTGAAGGATGTCCCGGCATAACTCATATGGTGTCTGAGGTCGGGGTATGGGTGCGGGTGCTGAAGGAGGTGCTGAAGGCTTTGCTACTGCTGATGGAGGCTCAATAGTCTTCTTCTTCTTCTGAGGTGGCATGTCATAGTCTCCGTATGGCAGATACGGCTGCTTACTGATGTAGACAGACATCCGGTCAGTTGGACGTCTGATGCACATAAACTAGTTATGCTACGATTTAGGAAATTGCACGATCGGCAAAATTCCTTCCGGCAAGTGCACCTGGTACTCATACTCATTCTGGCGTTTAACCTCCAGTTTGACTCAAACTGGAGGTTAAACGTGGAATGCTCCTTAAGTGAGGCCTATCATTCTGGCGTTTAACCTCCAGTTTGAGGTCAAACTGGAGGTTAAACTTCAATCCCAGCATTTCTTATTCTTCATGATTTTGGCGTTTAAGCTCCAGTTTAAGCTTAAACTGGAACTTAAACTCCACATGTGATATTCAAGCTTCCTTTATTGATTTTCTTGCTTCCTTGCTTAGCCTCTTCTTCCCTGAAATCATCCAAACAATTGCATCAAAGTCTTGCAAAGTTTCATGAGAAATCTTCCATTCATAGCATTCAAATAATATAACTAAAAACTCATGGAATTTGCATAAAAATCTACATGTTGAATGGTTCATTACTTTGTTCTTCATTTAACCATTTTTGGTTACTTTAAGCTCAAGAAAATGCATAAAACAACTAAAACTAACATAAAAAATGCTAGTGAAACTAGCTTTGTTTTTTCTTTTCTTTTTCTTAGAGCTTCTTTTGCTCCTTGTTTGCTTAGTGTCATGTGTTGCACAAGCCTTTGGCATTTTCTTTTTCTTATCAGTGCACTACACATATCCACCTTAGGCATTTTAGTTCACATTTCTTCTTGAGACATTGATGCCCAGCACCTCTTTGTGTGACTAAATGTTTTGTATTTAGGTTGCTCTTGATAATGGACTTTTGGTTGATAATCCCGGGTTAGTTAACCCAAGTTACCAAGTGTTGAAACACTCCTCAGAACCTATTCATCCAAGCATATCCTTAATACATAAACACCACAGGCATTTGTCTCAGAAGTTCAAACCATTGGTGCCTAGCTTATTTTCTCAATTTTTTTGCTTTTTGGTTGCCTTTTTCCGTGGCTTTTTCTTTTCCTTTTTCTTTCTTTTTCATGGCCAAAGACATTTATTCATCAAGATCCATAGACACTTTGTACTTCTACATAAAAAATGATAATTCTACACTCTAATTTTTGTGATGTGACTAAACAATCAAGCATGCATACCACCACTTAATTCTACTTGATTTGTCACTAATTTAGCCAAGTTACTTTTGTTCACACTTTTCTTTTATTTTTGAAACAGAACAAGCATGGCAAGCACTTGTTTAAGAAGGTGAAGTTATATCCAAACATCTAGGCATTCACTTTATTCAAAGCAATTAACAAACAGACATACTAAAACAAACTACACATTCCAGAAAGATTCAACATTTACAGTTTAAACCAGAACACGCATGCTTTTGTTTAACCTTTTTAAAGAATTATCAAGGAATAATACCACCTTGTGAAATTCCTTGTTTTCTCTTTGTTGTCAGGAAACACTTTGATTTCTCCTTCTTCTTCCTAAATGTTGCTTCATGCTTTAAGGTTCTTGTTTCCTTTCCTGCAAAGAGTAATGAAGTTGCTTGCTCCTCAAGCACTTAAGTGGTTAGCTCAACTATGTGTGGGTAAGTATCGGATTCTTAAGTTGGTGTGTGAACACCAAACTTAGTCTCCCACTTACTTCTCTGTGTTCTTTGAATCCTTGAGTTATCTTGGAATGATGTTGCTACTAAGGGTTTTAAGCATTTCTGTGACTGCTTAGAATAGTTGTTCCTTTCACATAAATCAAAGGTTGTTGTGTTCAGTTGATCTTTATGGTGGAACACCAAACTTAGAGTCACACATTCCCCTTTGACTTATGGATCCATGAATTAATTGTTTGGTGTGAAACACCAAACTTAATTCTTTGCAATGCACAGAAACTACTTTACCCCTTTTATTGAAACAAATAAAAGAAACAGCAACAAGGTATTACCTCAGGTTGGGTTGCCTCCCAACAAGCGCTTCTTTAACGTCATTAGCTTGACGGTTAGCTTCCTCAGTTGAGGTGATATTTAACCTTGTCCTTCTCCTCCACATCTCCCAAGTAATGTTTAAGTCTTTGACCGTTAACAATGAAGGTTCGTTGCGACTTTTCTTCCATGATTTCTACTTGTCCATAATTGGAGACCTTGGTGACAAGGAATGGTCCAGACCACCTTGGAGTATGAGGAGGGAAATGGTCCCATGAAATCTATCCCCCATACATCAAACAATTCAAGTTCTAGAATGAATTGTTGTGGCATTTCATTTCTTCTTGGCAGGTTCCCAGCTTTCTGGCATTCAGGGCAGTGTTTCACTAATTCTTTTGCATCTTTGAAAATAGTAGGCCAATAAAAACCACACTGCAGCACCTTAGCTGCTGTTCTTTCCCCTGCAAAGTGCCCTCCATAAGTAGAGCCATGGCAGTCCCATAAAACTTCCTTTCCTTCTTCCTCGGACATGCATCTTCTGAGTATGCCATCTGAACATTTTTTGAACAAGTATGGTTCGTCCCAGATGAAGTATTTGGCATCATTTACCAATTTCTTCTTTTGATGTTTGTTAAATTCCAAAGGAAAACTCCCAGTGGCCTTGAAGTTTGCTATGTCTGCAAACCAGGGTGCCTTGTGAATTAGCATGAGTTGTTCATCAGGAAAGCACTCATTTACATGTGTGCTTCTTCTGAGGCAATTTGTGCTGAATGATGGCACTGCATTCTTCAGTTAACAACACAGTTTCCTCATTTCTCCAGCTTCTCTTCTTGGTCATCAATTCTTTTAAGAATTTTGCATAGAGTGGCATTTGCTCTATTGCTTCAGCAAAGGGAATGTTGATTTGAAGCTTCTTGAAAATTTCCAAGAACCTGGAGAATTGGCCATCCTTTTCACTCTTCATCAAACGTTGAGGATAAGGTGCTTTAGGTGTGTAAGGCTTCAAGACCTCTTTTTCTTTTTCTTTTGTTGCAAACGGTGTAACAGATTGTCCTTGTTCTTTATCTTTCACATTTTCCCTTGCTTCATCCTCTGTGGTTTCCCTTGAAATCTCCTTGAGATTCTTTCCACTTCTGAGGGTTATGGCCTTACATTCCTCCCTTGCAATAGCCTTAACAGTATGAGAATTGCTTGTCCCAGGGGCTTGCTTAGTCAAATACAAAATTTGATTTTCTAGCTTCTGGATTGCAGCTCCTTGGTTTTGCAAGTTAGAATTTACTTCTTCCTTAAAAGCCTTCAATTCAATTATATCTTGGCTCATGGTTGCAAGCATTCCTTCCATCCGGTTTAATTGATCTTGAAATTGTTGGTTCGGATTGGGTTGGGTAGGTTGATTACTTTGGCCAAACAAGTAAAATACTCTTGGTTAATGGAAGGGTATGGTTAGATCAATTGAGGAATTAAATCAAACAGTTAGTGAGTCAGTGAGTTAGTTGCATGGATTTAAAGGCATAAAGAAGAAAAGCATGTAACCAAGTGCAGTTGGATGGTTCATTACTTTGTTCTTCATTTAACCATTTTTGGTTACTTTAAGCTCAAGAAAATGCATAAAACAACTAAAACTAACATAAAAATGCTAGTGAAACTAGCCTATGATGCCTTGGCATCAACGTCTCTCTACACCAGATAAGGCTGCTAATCTGGTGATGAGGGATAGGAAAGGAATGTTGAATTTCTGCTGCAGGTTCACCTTCATCATCGAATCTCTGATGAGGAGAAGAATAGAGATCCTCTTCCCCTCCAAAATAGCCCATAATAATACTGCCACATGGATCCTGATATGAGTGGCATGCGTGCTCAGAAGGATGTAATTGGCAATGATCTACTGCCAGATCCTTGCCTCTGGGTTCAGGTCCGTGCATGCAATGCTCGAGGGTACAGGCTACTCTCCCTTGTTGTATTTCCATTTGGCCTTAGGCTGGCCAATCTTTTTCAGGACCGCATCCAACGAAATTTTGCCCGTGGTCACGTCCGTCATTATTTGAGTATAAGCGTCCCTAGCCGGAGGAATATTCGGAATGTCCAAGAGGGCCTCTAAAGCAGTATTAGAGGTGTCTAGGGTGACACCTCTTAGAATAACGGTTTGGGCATCCCTCTTGAGGAGATTGGCGTAAAATTCCTTAACCTGGTGTCATTTACTTCCACCGGGTCGGATTTTACGAATCCCCAATGATAAAAATTTATTCTGTCAAGTATCACGTCCGCATATTTCTCGGGCAGGTTTAGTTTCCTCTCATAATGAAAGGCGCACTTTTCTAGCTTCTTATATTGTTCTTGGGCCTCGGAATTGATGAAAGTGTCCAGTTGGTCACTGGGAGGCACGGGTGGAGGGCGAGCCAAGGGGTTGGCTTTCTTCTTTCCCTTGCGACCCATCCTAAAAAAGACAAAAACAGAACA
>NC_029793.2:94847636-94908065 GCF_000816755.2 Arachis ipaensis
ATGATCAAACAAGTCAATTAAGAGCCAGTCAGAGAAATAAATATCAATCCAGGGAGAACACATATAAAACAGTCATTTGTTCAGAAAGAAATGTGTTTTTCCAAGATCAGACAGCCTAAGTAACAAATGAATGAATAAACAAACAAAGAAGGCATGTATATGACTTAGGTGTAGCATGCAAGTGAATTGACCTGAGAGACATTGATTATTGCACTTTTGCATTAGCAATTGGAAAGTGTGCAAGACTTGGCGTAAAGAGCAATAATCAAGGTTGCAGTCAGCATGTACTTTATTCATGTTAAAAAGATGAGAATTGACCACATGTACATAGCTTCTTATCCCAAAACAACGCTTGGTTGAAGAACAAGGTTGCATTGCTCAAAAACTTAAAGGAATAAGTGGCTATGTACGGACTGTGATGTTAAAAACACATGAACAAGCTTGATCAATTCACGGAGGAAGCAATGCATGTACTGCTGCAAACAGTACCAAACCGAGTTCAAAATTTATGAGGTTAAGACTGGTTTGGTGTTTAAGGAAAAAGAATTTAGCAATAAGAACATGTTGCAGCAATTCAGCATGCTATGCATTTACAAAATGCATCAAACAGAATAAGTTTCAGCTTGCAATGGTAGTTTGATGTGTAAGTACGAATAATCAAATAAGTGCTCAGCTAACAGTGCATTTAATGAAATCTAATATGCATAGGAACAATGAACATCAACAGAAGAGACAGGGCTATAAATTGCATGTTCAAAGTGGTGGTCAGGCCTAAATACAAAATGCATAAGCTAGCTTATATCAGGCAGCATTTAGAATGAACAGAAAATTGCACCATATGAAAATAGATTGCCAAATGAAAGCAAAATCCAAGCTCTTATGCTAATCAGATAAAGAATTTAGATCAAAAACCTCATTCAAGCATTTTGACAAGCATAATATATGCAGAGAATGTGCATACTAGAGCTCAGCATTCATGGCAGTAGTAACAGAAACAGACATAGCAGCATCACAATTCAAGTAAAAATAGCAATATCATCCAGTTCAAAAGACGATTCAAGTACTTAGCCAGCATCACATATTCATATTCAACCATAAAACTATAAATTATCTAACCTAAAACCACCTAGAAACTAAAGCAGAATTAAAAATCAAAACTAAGAAAAAGCAATAATATGAGACAGAAAAGAAATAGAACAGGGGAGGGGAAACAGGGGCAAACCTGTGATGTAAAGGAGAGGGGATTGGAGGAAGGTGAGGGCGAGGCAGAGAGGGGAGCAGCAGCACAGGGGACCGCCGCTGCTGGTGGTTGCTCGCCGGAGAGAGAGGCGCGTCCTAGGGCTGGCGGCTGCACGGAAGCAGAGACAGGGAAAAGAGAGAAAAGGAGGAAATGCGGGAGAGAGAGAGATAAGAAGAAAGAGAGAAGGGGAGAGAGAGAGTGTATGCGTGGCGGTGATGGCGGGGCAGTCGCCGGCGGTGGTTGGTCGCGGGGTGGAGGGAGAAGAGGGGTTGGGTGAGTGTTCAGAGAAGGAGAAGAAGGGGTGGGGTTAAGGTAAGGAAATGAAGTGCGAGCCCCTGACCTTTTCGAATTAACGTTCGAAAAGTGACCTGTGCGGACACACAAGGTCGTGTGCGGACGCACACAGGGAGAAAGAAAGGGTGTGTGCTCGCGCACAGGGTCGTGCGGGCGCTGCGAATAGAAGGTGGAACGCAGCCTGTGCGGGCGCACAAGAGGGTGTGCGCTCGCACGAGTTTTTTTTTTTTTTAAGAAAGGGGATGTGTGCGGCCGCACGCATGGTATGCAGACGCATAGAAGGGAAAAGAAGGGGGTGTGGGGCTATAAATTGCATGTTCAAAGTGGTGGTCAGGCCTAAATACAAAATGCATAAGCTAGCTTATATCAGGCAGCATTTAGAATGAACAGAAAATTGCACCATATGAAAATAGATTGCCAAATGAAAGCAAAATCCAAGCTCTTATGCTAATCAGATAAAGAATTTAGATCAAAAACCTCATTCAAGCATTTTGACAAGCATAATATATGCAGAGAATGTGCATACTAGAGCTCAGCATTCATGGCAGTAGTAACAGAAACAGACATAGCAGCATCACAATTCAAGTAAAAATAGCAATATCATCCAGTTCAAAAGACGATTCAAGTACTTAGCCAGCATCACATATTCATATTCAACCATAAAACTATAAATTATCTAACCTAAAACCACCTAGAAACTAAAGCAGAATTAAAAATCAAAACTAAGAAAAAGCAATAATATGAGACAGAAAAGAAATAGAACAGGGGAGGGGAAACAGGGGCAAACCTGTGATGTAAAGGAGAGGGGATTGGAGGAAGGTGAGGGCGAGGCAGAGAGGGGAGCAGCAGCACAGGGGACCGCCGCTGCTGGTGGTTGCTCGCCGGAGAGAGAGGCGCGTCCTAGGGCTGGCGGCTGCACGGAAGCAGAGACAGGGAAAAGAGAGAAAAGGAGGAAATGCGGGAGAGAGAGAGATAAGAAGAAAGAGAGAAGGGGAGAGAGAGAGTGTATGCGTGGCGGTGATGGCGGGGCAGTCGCCGGCGGTGGTTGGTCGCGGGGTGGAGGGAGAAGAGGGGTTGGGTGAGTGTTCAGAGAAGGAGAAGAAGGGGTGGGGTTAAGGTAAGGAAATGAAGTGCGAGCCCCTGACCTTTTCGAATTAACGTTCGAAAAGTGACCTGTGCGGACACACAAGGTCGTGTGCGGACGCACACAGGGAGAAAGAAAGGGTGTGTGCTCGCGCACAGGGTCGTGCGGGCGCTGCGAATAGAAGGTGGAACGCAGCCTGTGCGGGCGCACAAGAGGGTGTGCGCTCGCACGAGTTTTTTTTTTTTTTAGGAAAGGGGATGTGTGCGGCCGCACGCATGGTATGCAGACGCATAGAAGGGAAAAGAAGGGGGTGTGCACACACACAAGACGTGCGCGTGCTGCGAATAGAGAGGGCTTTTGGGGGCGTGCGCACGCACACTTCTGTGCGGACGCACAGGAATGGGAAAACAGGGGGTTGTGCGCACGCACAGGTCTCTATTCCTGCAACAAGAATTTTGGCTCTAAGGCACCAAAATTGACATCCCAAACAGGTTTTCAAGCCCCAAAGCATCACAAAACTCCCAAAAACGCCTTATTTTACCAAAATTGCTCAACTACATCAAAATAAAACCAACCAACTAAGCAAACTAACCAATTATTCAGGAAACAAAAGCTAAAAGAGAGAAGGTTAGAAGGATATTACCATGGTGGGGTGTCTCCCACCTAGCACTTTGGTTTATAGTCCTAAGTTGGACTTGGTCGGGAGATCATTGTTAGGGCGGCTTATGCTTCCACTCCTCCTTGAATCTCCAACCAAGTTTGCTATTGATTTGACCTCCAGGGTCCCAAATAAATTTCATCAAACTCTTAAGAAACTTCAAGCTAGTAACGAAGATCCTCAAGTATTGACTTTTGAAATTAATTCCCGGATCCCATACTTGAGTTTCTCTATCACAATTGACAAGATTGTGCATCCCCGGAATCCACTACATTGACTCTTGCACCAAAATTGAGCTTCAAATGTTAAGTTGGCTCCTTTGATGAACTTCCCATTCTTTATCCAATCAACATTCTTCTTCTCACCATCCACTACTCCAAGAAAGGTTCGAAGTTGGCCATCCGTTTCTATAACGGCGTATTGATGTGGGCCTAGAAATCTTGTAAGAGAAGTCTTCGCCCGCTCAATTAGTTCTTGCACAACTATCTTCACTTCTTGGCAAACAGAATCTTCCTCAACCTCTTTTAAATCTTCTTCATCATCACTCAAGTGAAATATTGGAGGTTGTGTAAAGTTGGTATGCGAAATTGTTACTCTGAGGTTGTAAAATTTGTTGTTCGTTCTCTCCCTGGCAATGGCGCCAATAACTGGTGCACAATACCATGGTCCAAACATAACTTCACAACTTCGCATAACTAACCAGCAAGTGCACTGGGTCGTCCAAGTAATAAAACCTTACGTGAGTAAGGGTCGATCCCACGGAGATTGTTGGTATGAAGCAAGCTATGGTCATCTTGTAAATCTCAGTCAGGCGGATGATAATTGATTATGGAGTTTTCGAATAATAATAATAAATAAACAGAAAATAAAGATAGAAATACTTATGTAATTCATTGGTGAGAATTTCAGAAAAGCGTATAGAGATGCTTTCGTTCCTCTGAATCTCTGTTTTCCCGCTGTCTTCATCCAATCAGTCTTACTCCTTTCCATGGCAAGCTTTCTGTAAGGGCATCACCGTTGTCAATGGCTACATCCCATCCTCTTGTGAAAAAAGTCCAAATGCTCTGTCACAGCACGGCTAATCATCTGAGGTTCTCGATCATACTGGAATAGGATTCACCCTCCTTTTGCGTCTGTCACTACGCCCAGCACTCGCGAGTTTGAAGTTCGTCACAGTCATTCAATCCCTGAATCCTACTCGGAATACCACAGATAAGGTTTAGACTTTCCGAACTCTCATGAATGCCGCCATCAATCTAGCTTATACCACGAAGATTCTGATTAAGAGATCCAAGAGATATTCATTCAATCTAAGATGGAACGGAAGTGGTTGTCAGGCACGCGTTCTTGGGGGAATGATGATGATTGTCACGTTCATCACATTCATGTTGGAGTACGAATGAATATCTTAGAAGCGGAATAAGTTGAATTGAATACAAAACAGTAGTACTTTGCATTAATTTATGAGAAACAGCAGAGCTCCACACCTTAATCTATGGAGTGTAGAAACTCTACCGTTGAAAATACATAAGTGATGAAGGTTCAGGCATGGCCGAGAGGCCATCCCCTAAACATGATCAATATGATTCAAAGATGAACTAAAAATCATCAGATATAAATACAATAGTAAAAAATCCTATTTATACTAAACTAGCTACTAGGGTTTACAGAAGTAAGTAATTGATGCATAAATCCACTTCCGGGGCCCACTTGGTGTGTGCTTGGGTTGAGCTTGAATGTTACATGTGCAGAGGCTCCTTCTGGAGTTGAACGCCAAGTTGTAACGTGTTTTTGGCATTCAACTCTGGTTCGTGACGTGTTTCTGGCGTTTAACTCCAAACTGCAGCGTAGAACTGGCGTTCAACGCCCTTTTGAAAATAATTCAATTCAAATCAAAACAAATAACCGAGAGTAATGAAACCTCGGGTCATTCTCCCTAGGACTGCAAATGAAATGTTACTTCTTTCGGTTGTGAAGAGAGCAAAGGGGGGTTTCTGTAATCAAAGAACAAAAGATTAAAGAAACTAAACAATAAAAGAACTGAACAATGGTCAAACTTGGAAATTAATGCAAGCAAAGGTAAATAGGATCAAAACTAGTGAAAATGCAATAAGAAAGAGCCTTGACTTGGGAATAAGGATCCAAGGAATCCTATCATCGCCATAACCATAACTATGGTAATTATGATGAGTCAATCTCGCCTAGTCAACCCCAACCATCGAGGAGTAAGTCAAGCAAGCATAATTTACCTTAATTCATAAGTCCTAACCAACTTACCAAACTAGTTGATAAAAGGCTAGAGTCAATGGAAACAAGAGTTAACTAACTACCCAAGAATTACCACTAAATGTCGGACATTATGACTCTAGTATCCTAGGAACTCAAACCACAAGCCAAGGTTGGAAAATCAACTCAAAATCTAGAGTTGGCATTTTCACAAACATCTTGTGTACATAAAAGTAAAACATGGAAAATTGCAAAGTAAAATGAAAACTATAATCAAGCTATGCACCAAATCAACAATAAACAGCCAAACAAGCATAAAGAAAGCATGAAACATTAAATTCATCAATCAAAACTTCAAGAACTCAAAATTGCAATATAAACAAAGTAACTTGAACCATGGCAAATGAAAGAAAAGACAATGTAATTAAAGTGGAATTAAAGAGTACTTACAGTTTAAGATGATCAAAATCCAAAAGAAAAGCTTCTATAAAATGCTACATGAAGATGGAAATTAAACCCTAAGAGAGCATTTTCTACTCTACTCCTACTCCTACTCCTAATTACTATGAAAACTATCCAAAAAATTGCTCTAATGCTTCCCTCCTTTGATAAGTGTTGAAGTCTCTTTTATATAGCACTCCAAAATAGCATTTTACCTTCCAAAAATGAGCCAAGGGTCCCAGAAATTGTGAAGCACATACATCATTAATGAAATCACGTGTTGGGACCTGTGCGGATGCACAGACGTGTGCGTCCGCACACGCAGCTGAAAATTGACCTGTGCGTACGCACATGTGCGTGCATATGCACACGTGGAAATTCTTGCTTGTGCGTGCGCACGCAGGGCTGTGCGCACGCACACTTCGCTGTGTGTGCTTTTCCTTGTTTTCTTCATGTTTTCTCCCTTGTACATGCTTTCTTCCACTTTTGACTATCCATTCTTGCCTCCATGGCCTGAAATCACTCACAAACCATATCACGGCATCGAATGACATAGAAGTGGGATTAAATTGCTCTATAAATCACAAAATTGCATGTTTTCACATTTAAGATCAAACTAGGGATCAAACACAAAAGTATTCTATTTTGGTGCTTAAGTGTGAGTTAATGTGCTAGAATTTATCCAAATTGAGTCAAAATATACCATCAAATATGGACTCATCAGTAGGGTTCGAATGAATGGGTGGGAATTGTGTGGAAAATTTTGAATTTGAAGTGGGTGGGGGTTGGTGGGATTTATGATGGTTTTGGGAAGAGATATGGATGTGATTGGTTTAGAGTTTCTAGGGAAGAGTGTATAGGGAAGAGTGAAAGTAAGAGATAGAAGAAGGTGGGATAGGTGAAGATTTTATGGGATCTACTGGTCCTGGGAGGCTAAGGAATTCGAATTCCCTGCCCTTTATGGGCGTTGAACGCCTAGCTCTTGCTCCTGAATGCCAGCTTGATGCTCCTCATGGGGTGTTGAACGCCCATTGAGGTGCTCGTTCCTGGCATTCAACGCCAGGTCTCTACCTCCTTTGGGGCTTTGAACGCCCAGCCTCTGCCCCCTGGATGGTGTTCAATGCCAGCTTCATGCTCCTTGGCTGGCATTCAACGCCAACAATGCTTGATGGGCGTTGAATGCCCACTCTGGCCTTCTTGTCTGGCGTTTAACGCCAGCAAGTTACCTGCTCCAGGGTGTTCTGTTTCTAGTTCTGACTGTTTCTGTTTTTGTTCTAACTACTGCACATGATCACAACTTAAAGGAAAAAATATGAAAATTAAAATGATATACTTAGATAAACTTAATGAAAAACAAGAAAACTCTAATTATTGATGGGTTTTCTCCTAACAAGCTCTTCTTTAACGTCACTAGCTTGATGGTTAGCTCCTTACGGAGATGGATAGCGGCTCAAAATTTCACCCCTTACAGTGAACTTCATGCTTGTGCTCTCATGGATGAGCTCCACATGCTCTAGAGACATGATCTTGTTCACAGTGTGTGGAATGACTGGGTTGTAAGTGAAGACAACTCTCATGCCAGGTAGGAGGCCTTCAGTAGGGATCTTCTTGTCCCTCCAGCCTTTATGTACTTTCTTCTTAGTACCAGTGTTTTCAGTGCTTAATGATGGCTGCCCAACACCAAACTTAGAATTTCGTGTCTGGAGGTTCTGTATAGCTCTGCACCGAGAGTGGGTTGGAACACTAGATGTTGCATAATTGTCTCTTTTTTGTTTGGGGGAGAGTTTAGGCTAGGTATAACAGTCCTCATGCAATTGCAGGACTAGCTCTCCCCTTACCACATCAATGATGGCATTGGCAGTGGCTAGGAAGAGTCTTCCAAGGATGATGGATTCATTCTCTTCCTCCCCAGTAACCAAGATTATGAAATCTGCAGGGATGTAAAGGTCTGCAACCTTTACTAAGACATCCTCTACCAGATCATATGCCTTTTTTATTGACTTGTCTGCCATCTCTAGTGAGATTCTTGCTGCTTGTACCTCAAAGATTCCCAGTCTCTCCATTATAGAGAGTGGCATGAGATTTATGCTTGACCCTAGGTCACACAGAGCCTTCTCAAAGGTAATGGTGCCTATGGTGCAAGGAATTAGGAAGCGTTCGGGATCCGGCAGCTTTTGAGGTAGTTTCTGTTGAACCAATGCATTGAGTTCCTTGATGAGCACTGGAGGTTCTTTCTCCAATGTCTCTGTGCCAAATAACTTGGTATTTAGCTTCATAAGGACACCTAGGTAATGAGCAACTTGCTCTTCCCTAGTTTCCTCTTTCTCATCAGAGGAGGAGTGATCCTCATAATCCATGATTTGCAACAAGGCATTCAAGGGAACTTCTATAGTCTCCTCATGAGCCTTAGTTGCCTTTAGTTCTTTAATAGGGAAGTCTTTAGTGGGCATTGAATGCCCAGCTCCCCCATTAGTGGCTTTTAACGCCAGCTTTTGCTCCTCTTTGGGTGTTGAACGCCTAGTAAGGCCTTCCTTACTAGCGTTCAACGCTAGTGATGGTGCTTCTATGGGCGTTGAACGCCTAGTAAGGTCTTTCTTACTGGCGTTCAACGCCAATGATGGCTCTCTTTTGGGCATTGAACACCCAGTAAGGACTTCCTTACTGGTGTTCAACGCTAGAGTTGGCTCATCCTTGGGCGTTGAATGCCCAGAAAGGACTTTCTTACTAGCGTTCAATGCCAGAGTTTCCCTTTCAGATTCGGTCTCAGCTTTGACAGTGATGGCCTTGCACTCTTCTCTTGGGTTTACTTCAATGTTACTTGGGAGAGTGTTAGGAGGGGTCTCAGGGATTCTCTTGCTCAGTTGACCAACTTGTACCTCCAGATTTCTGATGGAGGACCTACTTTCTATTATGAAACTGTGAGTGGTCTTAGAGAGTTCAGAAACTATGGTTGCTAAGTCAGAGAGGCTCTACTTAGAAGTCTCTATCTGTTGCTGAGAAGAAGGGAATGGTGGTCTATTGTTGAACCTATCTTGGTTTCTTCCACCTTGGTTATTGTTGAAGCCTTGTTGAGGCTTCTGTTGATCCTTCCATGAAAGGTTAGGATGATTTCTCCATAAGGAGTTCTAGGTGTTTCCATAGGGTTCCCCCATGTAATTCACCTCTTCCATCATGAGTTGATCTGGATCATAGGCATCTCCATCATAGAGGTGTCTTGAGTGCTGCCAGCTACAGCTTGCATTCCAGTCAAATGCTGAGAGATCATATTGACCCGTTGGATCAAGATCTTGTTCTGAGCCAATGTGGCATTCAGAGTGTCAACTTCTAGGACTTTTTTCTTCTAAGCTATCCCATTGTTCACAGGGTTTCTCTCAGAAGTGTACATAAACTGGTTATTTACAACCATTTTAATGAGTTCCTATGCCTCATCAGGCATTTTCTTCAAGTGGAGTGATCCACCAGCAGAATGATCCAAGGACATCTTGGTCATGTTAGATAGACCATCATAGAAAATACCTAAGATAGTCCATTCTAAGAGCATGTCAGGAGGACATCTCCTGATCAGTTGCTTGTATCTTTTCCAAGCTTCATAGAGGGATTCACCCTCTTTTTGTCTAAAGGTTTGAACTTCCATCCTGAGCTTGCTCATCTTTTGAGGTAGAAAGAATTTGGCCAAGAAAGCATTGACCAACTTTTCCCAAGAGTCCAGACTTTCCTTAGGTTGAGAACCCAACCATATCCTAGCTTTATCTCTAACAGCAAAAGGGAAAAGCTTAAGCCTGTAGACCTCAGGATCCACTCTATTGGTCTTAACAGTATCACAGATTTGCAAAAATTCAGATAGGAATTGATGTGGATCTTCTAGTGGAGTTCCATGGAATTTGCAATTTTGTTGCATTAGAGAGACTAACTAAGGCTTAAGCTCAAAGTTATTTGCTCTAATGGCAGTGTTCATACCCTGGGTCGAGCTATCCGACCTAGGAAGATCGAAGACAAAACAACCGACCTCTTCAGGTCAGGACCCCGACCTCTTCTTTAAAAGAGTTCGGCCAAATCGACAGGAGAGGCCCGAACAGGCCCAAATAAAGGGACACAGCCCAATCTAAAGGCAGTCAAAGCCTAGAAGGATAAGGGTGGTTCCCCTGAAGATAAGATGACCTCACTTAAAGATAAAGATAAGATAACTAACTTATCTTATCAAGAAAGGACAGCCCGCACCACTATAAATACACTGGAGCAACCATGTATAACTCATACTCTGATTCTACTAAAAACTGCTTAAAGCCCATGCTAACTTAAGCATCAGAGTCTCATGCAGGTACCACCTCCCTCCGGTGATCCAAGATCAGCAGCACCTCCAAGTACTACAAGTCGGACACGGCAGCTCCAGCCATAACCGCAGATCTCGACCGAGATCGACCTATAGTTTCAGGTAACCCTCGGAACATTGGCACCATTGCCAGGGAAGGAGAGAGGTCAACCGACCTCCCTACAATTACCTTTACTAAAGAAGATGCAATAGGTGTCATCCTAGGACATGATGATTGACGAGCGGATAATTTATACGCTTTTTGGCATTGTTTTTAGGTAGTTTTTAGCATGTTTTAGTTACTTTTTATTATATTTTTATTAGTTTTTATGAAAAAATCACATTTCTGGACTTTACTATGAGTTTTTGTGCTTTTCTGTAATTTTAGGTATTTTCTGGCTGAAATTGAGGGACCTGAGCAAAAATATGATTCAGATGCTAAGAAAGGACTGCAGATGCTGTTGGGTTCTGACCTCCCTGCACTCAAACATGTTTTTCTGGAGCTACAGAAGTCCATATGGCGCATTCTCAATTGGGCCAGAAAGCTAACATCTTGGGATTTCCAACAATATATAATAGTCCATACTTTGCCCGAGATTTGATGGCCCAAACTGGCGTTCAACGCCAGCCAGAGACCCTTTTCTGGCGTAAAACACCGAAACTGGCACCAGAACTGGAGTTAAACGCCCAAACTGGCATCCAAGCTGGCGTTTAACTCTAGTAAAGGCCTATGCACGTGTAAAGCTCAATGCTCAACCCAAGCACACACCAAGTGGGCCCCAGAAGTGGATTTATGCACTATCTGTACTTAGTTACTTATTTTCTGTAATCCTTAGTAACTAGTTTAGTATAAATAGCACTTTTTACTATTGTATTCGGAGATAGCTTATGCCATTTTTCACATTTGGAGGCTTGCCACACGGCCATGCCTAGGCTATTTTCTCTTATGTATTTTCCAACGGTGGAGTCTCTACACCTCATAGATTAAGGTGCGGAGCTCTGCTGTTCTTCATGAATTAATGCAAGTACTATTGTTTCTCTTTCAATTCACGCTTACTTCTTCTCCAAGATATACTCTCGTACTTAATTCAGTTAAGTCAGAATGAAGGGGTGACCCGTGACAATCACCCACTATCTTCGTTACTCGCTTAGCCAAGATCCGCGTGCCTGAAAACCACAAGCGGTCTACATGATGTTCAACGTAGTCATTGGACGACAGCCGGAGTATAGTCTTTTGGGTCTCTGATCCACGGATTTGACTTGCCTCTCTTGACAAAAGAGCATTCAAATCCGTGAGATTAGAACCTTCGTGGTAGAGGCTAGAACGAATTGGCAGCATTCCTGAGATCCGAAAAGTCTAAACCTTGTTTGTGGTATTCCGAGTAGGATCTGGGACGGGATGACTGTGATGAGTTTTAAACTCACGAATGTTGGGCTCAGTGACAGTGTGCAAAAGGATAGAGAGATCCTATTCCGACACAAGTGAGAACTGACAGATGATTAGCCGTGTGGTAGCTGTGCCTGGTATTTTTCATCCGAGATGAGAGATCCGACAGTTGATTAGCCATACAAAAACCGTACCTGGACCATTTTCACTGAGAGGACGGATGGTAGCCATTGACAACGGTGATCCACCAATATACAGCTTGCCATGGAAGGGAGCACGCATGATTGGATGAAGACAATAGGAAAGCAGAAGTTCAGAAGCAACAAAGCATCTCTAAACGCTTATCTGAAATTCCCACCAATGAATTACATTAGTATCTTTATTTTAATTTACGTTTTATTTATCTTTCAATTATCAAAACTCATAACCAATTGAATTCGCCTGACTAAGATTTACAGGATGACCATAGCTTGCTTCAAGCCGGCAATCTCCGTGGGATCGACCCTTACTCGCGTAAGGTTTTATTACTTAGACGACCCAGTGCACTTGCTGGTTAGTTGTACCGGAGTTGTGAAAAGTGTGATCACAATTCCGTACACCAAGTTTTTGGCGCCGTTGTTGGAGATTGTTCAAGTTTGGACAACTGACGATTCATCTTGTTGCTTAGATTAGGTAACCATCTTTCTTGTTTCAACCTTTATTTTCTTTTTTCCAAAATAATTTCGGAAAAAATACTAAAAAATTTAATAAAATCATAAAAACAAAAAAAATTTGTGTTTCTTGTTTGAGTCTTGTGTCAAATTTTATGTTTGGTGTCAATTGCTTTTTTTTTATTATTTTCTTAAAAATTTTGAAAATTCATGCATTATGTTCTTTCTTGATCTTCAAGTTGTTCTTGATGATTTTCTTTGTTTAATCTTGTGATTTTTTTGTTTTGTGCTTTTTGTTATTTTTTATATGCATTTTCGAATTCATAGTGTCTAAACATTAAAAATTTCTAAGTTTGGTGTCTTGCATGTCTCTTTTCTCTTAAAAATTTTCAAAAATATGTTCTTGATATTCATCATGATCTTTAAAGTGTTCTTGGTGTGCAACTTGACATTCAAAGTGTTCTTGCATGCATTATTTGTTTTGATCTTAAATTTTTATGTTTTGTTTCATTTCGTTGTTTTTTCCTCTCCTCATTAAAAATTCAAAAGTAAAAAAAATATCTTTTCCATATTCTTCTCATAATTTTCGAAATTTTGAATTGACTTGGTCAAAATTTTTTAAAATTTAGTTATTTCTTGTTAGTCAAGTCAAAATTTCAATTTAAAAACTTTATTTTTTCAAATCTTTTTCAAAATGAATTCTTTTTCATTTTTTTATGATTTTCGAATTTCATTCTTAAAATTTTTCAAAATCTTTTTCATTTTTCTTTTAATGTTTTCGAAAATTTTAAAACTAATTTTTCAAAATCTTTTTCTTAATTTTATTTCATATTTTCGAAAATTCTTGCTAACAATTAATGTTTTGATTCAAAAATTTCAAGTTTGTTACTTTCTTTTTAAGAAAGGTTCAATCTTTGAATTCTAGAATCATATCTTTTAGTTTCTTGTTAGTCAAGTCATCAACTTTAATTTTAAAAATCAAATCTTTTTAATTTCTTTTTCAATTCTTTTTCAAAATAAATTTCAATCATATCTTTTTAAAATTTTAATTTCAAAATCTTTTTCTAACTTCTTATCTTTTCAAAATTTATTTTCAAATCTTTTTCAACTAACTACTTGACTTGTTTGTTTTAATTTTAAAAAGTTTACTATTTCTTATCTTTTTCAAAACCACCTAACTACTTTTCCACTTCTAATTTTCAAAAATCACTAACCACTTTTTCAAAAATCTTTTTAATTAACTAATTGTTTTAGTTTTTAATTTTCTTGTATTTCTTTTTCAAATTTTTGAAACTAACTTAATTAATTAAATTAAAATAAAAATATTTTTCTTTTCCCCCTTCTTAAAATTAGAATACTCTCTCTCTCATCTCTTTCTATTTATTTTATTTATTTACTAACACTTCTCTTCTACTCATCTAATAATTCAAACCCTCTCCCTCTCTCTATGTTTGAATTCTTCTTATTCTCTCTCTACCTTATTCTTCTATTCTTCTTTTTCTCTGACACATAAAGGAATCTCTATACTGTGACATAGAGGATTCCTCTTCTTTTCTGTTCTCTTCTTTTTCATATGAGCAGGAACAGGGATAAGAACATTCTTGTTGAAGCTGATCCTGAACCTGAAAGGACTCTGAAGAGGAAACTAAGAGAAGCTAAAGCACAAAACTCTAGAGAGGACCTAACAGAAATTTTCGAAAAAGAAGAAGACATGGAAGCTGAAAATAACAACAATGGTGGAGATGCAAGGAAGATGCTTGGTGACTTTACTGCATCCACTTCTGACTTCTATGGAAGAAGCATCTCAATTTCTCTAATTGGAGCAAACAACTTTGAGCTTTAGTCTCAATTAGTTTCTCTAATGCAGCAGAATTGCAAGTTTGATGAACTTCCATTGGAAGATCCTCATCAGTTCTTAGCTGAATTCTTGCAAATCTGTGACACTGTCAAGACCAATGGGGTTAACCCTGAGGTCTATAGACTTATACTTTTCCCCTTTTCTGTAATAGACAGAGCTAGGATATGGTTGGACTCACAACCTAAAGAAAGCCTGAACTCTTGGGAAAAGTTGGTCAATGCTTTCTTGGCCAAATTCTTTCCACCTCAAAAGTTGAGCAATCTTAGAGTGGAAGTCTAAACCTTCAGATAAAAGGAAGGTGAATCCCTCTATGAAGCTTGGGAAAGATACAAGCAATTGATTAGAAGGTGTCTTTCTGACATGCTTTCAGAATGGAACATCTTATGTATATTCTATGATGGTCTGTCTGAATTGTCCAAGATGTCATTGGATCACTCTGCTGGTGGATCTCTTCATCTAAAGAAAATGCCTGCAGAAGCCCAGGAACTCATTGAAATGGTTGCAAATAACCAGTTCATGTATACTTCTGAAAGAAATCCTGTGAATAATGGGATAACTCAGAAGAAAGGAGTTCTTGAGATTGATACTCTGAATGCAATATTGGCTCAGAATAAAATATTGACTCAGCAAGTCAATATGATTTCTCAGAATCTGACTGGAATGCAAGTTGCATCTGGCAGGACTAAAGAAGCTTTCTCTGAAGAAGAAGCTTATGACCCTGAGGATCCTGCAATGGAAGAGGTGAATTACATGGGAGAATCCTATGGAAACACTTACAATCCTTCATGGAGGAATCATCCTAATTTCTCATGGAAGGATCAGCAGAAGCTTAATCAAGGCTTCAATAATAATAATGGTAGGAGAAATAGGTTTGGAAATGGCAAGCCTTTTCCATCATCCTCTGAGCAACAGACAGAGAATTCTAAGCAGAGCCTCTCTGACTTAGCAACCATAGTCTCTGATCTATCTAAGACCACTCTCAGTTTCATGACTAAAACAAGGTCCTCCATTAGAAATTTGGAGGCACAAGTGGGTCAACTGAGTAAAAGAGTTACATAAATCCCTCCTAGTACTCTCCCAAGCAATACAGAAGAGAATCCAAAAAGAGAGTGCAAAGCCATCAATATAACCAACATGGCCGAACCTATAGAGGAGAAAGAGGCAGTGATTTTCGGTGAGGAAGACCTCAATGGATATCCACTGACCCCTAAGGAGTTCCCCATTGAGGAACCAAAAGAATCTGAGGCTCATATAGAGACCATAGAGATTCTACTAAACTTACTGTTGCCATTCATGAGCTCTGATGACTATTCTTCCTCTGAAGAGGATGAAGATATTATTGAAGAGCAAGTTGCTCAGTATCTAGGAGCAATCATGAAGCTGAATGCCAAGTTATTTGGTAATGAGACTTGGGAAGATAAACCTCCATTGCTCATCAATGAACTAAATACCTTGGTTCAACAGAAATTACCTCAAAAGAAACCGGATCCCGAAAAGTTCTTAATACCTTGCATCATAGGATCCATGACCTTTAAGAAGGCTCTGTGTGACCTTGGTTCAAGTATAATCTCATGCCACTCTCTGTAATGGAGAAACTAGGGATCTTTGAGGTACAAGCTGCAAAAATCTCACTAGAGATGGAAGACAATTCAAGGAAACAGGCTTATGGACTTGTAGAGGATGTCTTAGTGAAGGTTGAAGGCTTTTACATCCTTGCTGATTTTATAATCCTAGACACTGGGAAGGAAGAGGATGAATCCATCATCCTTGGAAGACCCTTCTTAGCCACAGCAAGAGCTGTGATTGATGTGGATAGAGGAGAGTTAGTCCTTCAATTGAATGAAGACTACCTTGTGTTTCAAGCTCAAGGATCTTCTTCTGTAACCATGGAGAGGAAGCATAAAAGGCTTCTCTCAATACAGAGTCAAACAGAGCCCCCACACTCAACTTCTAAGTTTGGTGTTGGGAGGCCACCATCAAGCTCTGAGTCTCTGTGAATGTCCTTAAGAGCTCACTGTCAAGCTATTGACATTAAAGAAGCGCTTATTGGGAGGTAACCCAATGTTAATTAATTATATTTATTTATATTCCATTGTCATTTTATGTTTTCTTTAGGTTGATGATCTTGTGAAGTCATAAAAACAATTGCAGAATTAAAGCAAAAATAAAAAATAGCATAAAAAATAGCACACCCTGGAGGACAGACTTACTGGCGTTAGCAGAATGGGCGTTTAACGCCCAGCCTAGCAGCATTCTGAGCGTTAAACGCCAGAATGGGCAGCACTCTGGGCGTTTAACGCCAGAAAAGTGTGTCTGGCATCTGGCTGGCGTTAAATGCCAAAAATGGTAGACAGACTGGCGTTTAACGCCAGAAAAGGGTGTCTGACTGGCATTAAACGCCAGAAAGAGGCAGCAGACTGGCGTCTAATGCCAGGAAAGGTAGCAGAGCTGGCGTTTAACGCTAGAATTAGCACACTGATGGCGTTTGAACGCCAGAATGGTGCAGGGAGCAGAATTCCTTGACACCACAGGATCCCCACCTACCCCACCTCTTCTTCTCTCCTCTTCACACCTTTCCATAATACTCTTCCCCATATTCTCTTCACCACTCACATCCATCCATTATAAACCCCACCTACCTCACCATTCAAATTCAAACCATTTCCCTCCCAAACCTACCCCTTCATAAGCTAATTCCCTCTCTCTCTTACCCTATAAATACCCCTCCCTACAACCTTCAATTTCACACTTCATACACACTTAACCCCCCTTGGCCGAACCACTCACCCCCCTCCATCTCCTCCATTTCTTCTTCTTCTACTCCTTTCTCTCTTCTTTTGCTCGAGGACGAGAAAAACTTCTAAGTTTGGTGTGGGAAAAGCTCTGCTTTTTATTTTTCCATAACCATCAATGGCACCTAAGGCCGGAGAAACCTCTAGAAAGAGGAAAAGGAAGGCAATTGCTTCCACCTCTGAGTCATGGGAGATGGAGAGATTCAGTCATGGAAGATGGAGAGATTCATCTCAAAGGTCCATCAATACCACTTCTATGAAGTTGTGGCCAAGAAAAAGGTGATCCCTGAGGTCCCCTTCATGCTAAAAAAGAGTGAATATCCAGAGATCCGATGTGAGATTCAAAGAAGAGGTTGGGAAACTCTCATCAATCCAATCCAACAAGTCGGAATCTTAATGGTTCAAGAGTTATATGTCAATGCATGGCTCACTAAGAACCATGATCAAAGTTTGAACCCGAACCCAAAGAATTGGCTCACAATGGTTCAGGGGAATTACTTAGATTTCAGTATGAAAAATGTGAGGTTGGCATTTAACTTGCCAATGATGAGAGGAGATCCTCATCCTTTTACTAGAAGGGTCAACTTTGATCAAAGGTTGGATAAAGTCCTCATGGACATCGGTATGGAAGGAGCTCAATGGAAGAGAGACTCAAGAGGCAAGCTGGTTCAACTAAGAAGGCTTGACCTCAAACCCGTCGCTAGGGGATGGTTGGAGTTCATCCAACGCTCTATCATTCCTACTAGCAACCGGTCTGAAGTTACAATAGACCGGGCTATCATGATCCATAGTATCATGAATGGAGACAAGCCCTCTACTTTGGCAAGGTTAGCCTTCCCTCATCTCATCTGTAACTGATGAGCCGAATTCACACCTCATTATAAAATTTGTGAATCCGTTCTTTTGGCAAGCACACCAAAATTATCATCAAGTAATAACACACAGTAGAGTGGGATCGTATCCATAGAGATTGGTAGATTTGAGCAACTTTAATCAATTGGTGAATTACTCAAGCTAAGCAGAATAGATTGTGATTGCAGAATTATAACAGTGTAGAATTGTAAATGACTCAAAAGTAAATGAAAGCAATAAATGGAAGAATTGGAAATGGCAGGAAAGTAAAGAGCAGAAACTTAAATGACTTAATAGTAAATGGGAATGGGGAATTGCAGAATGGAAAGAAAGCTATAAGGAAAGTGGAAGATAAGAATGAGGGGATTCATTGAGATTAGGAGATGCTGTCTCTTTGGATTAAATCCAGCTCATATCCTCTTCAATCAAGCAACTCATTGACCTCTTGGCAATCATGATTGATTGAGCCCCAATCCCTTGGTGACTCAATCTCTCAGATCTTGATCAATAGCCAATTCCTTGGTCTAATTGCTCATGAAGAGAGATATGCTTGGTCCCTGATTATACCACACATCATCATAGGTCCAAGTAGAGGGAGGATTTTATGTCACCATATCCAAATACCAAAACCCAGATCCTACTCAAGTGTGAGAAGGGATTTCTAGCATGATTTCATGTGTCCTTTTCCAAGGTTCCCATGAAACCCATTTTGCATTCAACCCTTTTTCCAAGGTGATTGAACACTAGCATGAAGAACGAAATTCCTTCTAGCAAATCAAAGAGAAGATGAAGAGAAGAATAAATTCACTATCATTAATCCATCAAGTACAACAGAGCTCCCTCTCTCAATGAGAGGGAATTTAGCTACTCATAGCTCAAGAAAAAGTAAAAGATGGAAAAAGTGAATCTAACTATGCTTCAACTAATAGCTCAACTGCTTAACCCCTTCTTCAGTACTTCCAAGGGGTATATATACTACTCCTAGCAATAGCAAATAAAGAAAAATACAAAAGTGAAAGTAAAATTACATTTTGGAGGGAAAAGAAACTCATAAAACGTGATCTCTCAGCTGGCGTGTGATTGGCGCTTCAGTGGCGTGCCACGCCTTGCTCTGATTCTGCCTTGGCGTGCCACACCCAATCCTCAAGTGGCATGCCTCCCTTCACTGACCACCCTGGCGTGCCACGCCTTCGAGCCCAAGTGGCATGCCCAGGGTTCTTTTAAACCTTGGGTAGCCTGTCGTGCCACGCCTTCGAGCCCAAGTGGCATGCTCAGGCCTTTTTAAAGCCTTGGTTAGCCTGGCCTGCCACGCCTTCGAGCCCAAGTGGCACGCCCAGGCCTTTTCCCTATCTTTGCTAGCTTCTAGAAAGTTGAACTGGCGTGGCACGCCCAGGGTTTGGCGTGCCACGCCCATGCTATGTGCTTGATGTATCTCTCTGAAAAGTTGAACTAACGTGGCACGCCCAGGTTTGGCATGCCACGCCCTTCATGTGCTTGGCTCCTCTGCTTGGCGTGCCACGTTTAGAACTCAAATGGCACGCCTAGGTCTTCTCTTGGTTGATTGGTGATGGTGGCGTGCCACGCCTAGGACTCAAGTGGCACGCCCAATTGATTTTTAAAGCTGGTGTGCCACGCCTTCGATACTAAGTGGCACGCCCAGATGGTTGGCTTTGTTTCTCCCTCTCTGGAAAGTATAACCAGCGTGCCACACCCAGGTGTTGGTGTGCCACGCCCATCATTTGCCTTGGTTCCAGTAGCTGGCGTGCCACGCCTAGCATTCAAGTGGCACGCCCAGGACCATCTTGAGCTGGCGTGCCACGCCTTCGACACCAAGTGGCAGGCCCAACCTTTCCTTTGGCCTTCTTTGCAGGCCTAGCATTCAAGTGCCACGCCCAGATGCTCAAGTGGCACGCTCAAGTAAGGGTGGAAACTTGGCGTGCCATGCCTTGATGCTCAAGTGGCACGCCCAGCCTTTTTAACTTTCAACTTCCTCTCTGGAATTTTGTACCAGTGTGCCATGCCAAGCTGCTCAAGTGGCACGCCCATTCATTTGTGTCCTTCTTAGCTTTGGCGTGCCATGCCTGGTTCCCCATGTGGCACGCACAAGTGATTTTAAAGCTGGCGTGCCACGCCTTCGATACTAAGTGGCACGCCCATGGATTAAGTGGTGAGTTTGGCGTGCCACGCCTAGCCTGGCGTGCCATGCCCCTTTGGTGGCCTTCATTGTTGTTCTCTGGAAAATTGTACTGGCGTGCCGCGCCCAGCTCCTGGCGTGCCACGCCCATGTGAATGATGGAGGATCCTCTCTGATCTCTAGTAGTGGCATGCCACGCCCATGTGATTTTGTGGCGTTTTCTTTAAATGGCACGCCCGTTTCACACGCCCAGCTTCTTTTGTTGTTTTCTCCCCCTTTTTGATGTCTTTTCTCCTGAAATTCAGCACAAACTCATTTCAAAGTAATGTACTGTAGTGTTTATCAATTGATGCATGAATTGCAATGATTTAAATGATATTATGCCCTTTTATGGTCCTTTTTATGCAAGAAGAAAGGGTAGATGATGCAAGTCATCACAACACCAAACTTAAGCTTTGCTTGTCTCAAGCAAATTAGTGTGAGTAGCCCTTTTTTATGACATAAGACTTTGACCTTGAATGGATGCAAACATGACTAAGATTAGGACTAAGTACTTAACACATGCATGAATAATTTTATTTCAATGTCACAAAGGTTCCTAGATCCTTGAGGGTTCCTTCAAGTATAAGCTTCAGAGGTCCTTTTTATTGATTGTCACTTTAAAGTAGAAAAAGTTATTTCATTTTCTCTTTTTTTTCTTTCTTTTCCATTTATTGACCACGACTCTAAGTGTTTTGTCTCAAGACAACCCTTTAATTAGGCTTTCAATTAGCACTCCCAAACCAGTTGGCTTTAGCGTACTAGGTGTTGAAACACCCCCAAGAATTTACTTGCCCAGGCCTCTTCTTGACACATCTTTACCACAAGCATCTACTAGGTTCTCTAACTCTTGGGAGCTTCTTAATGCTTCTTTCCCTCCTAGTAGTTGATGCTCAGAGCCTTGGGTCTTTATTGCTTACTACTTCCTGGTTCTATAGATGTTCAAGGAATACCCCTTAACCTTTACTTGCCATACCTCCTAGGACTAGTTGCCTTTTGTGATTTATTTTCCCCTTTTATTCATTCAAGGTTCTACACATAGTTTATTGTTTCTTAGTTTTTGAATGATCTCTCTTGGTCTTAATCTCTTTTATTCTTGCAACTCACAATAATTCTTATGAAGACAAACTATGCTTTTATTGATATTGTAAAAACTTGAAACACATTGCATTTTCTTTCTTGAAATTAAAAAGGACTCACAAAAGACTTCATGATAAAAAAACTAGGCAGTGAAAATAGACTATCCTAATGTTGCAATTATTCAAAAACAGAATTTAAAATAGAGAGAAAAACTTAAACATGATTCAGAATTTAGAGAGTGTCAACCATGGGACTTAACAACCTTGAATAGCTTCAACTTCAGTTCATAGGCCCTTTACCTTTGTCCTTCTTTTTGGAAGGGAAGGAGTCATCTTCATCCTTGTTAGAGGATCCTTCTTGTGCTTTCTTGTCCTTAGGCTTCCAAAATCCTAGCCTTCTCATGTAGGATTTCATGCTTTCTTTGTGCTGGTATGCTATTTCTTCCTGCCTCGTACTGAGTTCCTCCAATTTCTACATATAGGTAGGTTAATTGGGATTCATGTTAGCTACTGCATTGCACAAGTAGCTCAACTTTGTTTGTGCATAGTAGTCATATTCCCCTCTTGCTATAGTTCTTGCTTCTTAAAGGTGTCTGAATTCAGCAAGGCTCCCTATTTGTTGTAGCTGTCGTTCCAGAATCATTCCTAGGCTGCCTTACATCTCTCCCCCAGTTAATCTGATCTTGCTGCTCCTTCAGGTTCTCAAAACTCCCTTGAAGTTGTTGTATGCTTTGGTTCACTTGGCTCCATTGTTGTTATTGAGTCTCCTTGAGTTGATTGACATCCTCCCTCAGATGGTGTAGGTCTCCCTTCATTTGGTGTACATCTCCTTGCAATTGTTTCCAATTGAATCCCTCTGAAAATTGTTGGTATTATTGGTATGGTGGTGGTTGGAGTGCTAGGAAATATGGTTGCTCCTCTGCTCTTCTTCTTCTTCTTCTTGTTGCACATATGGCTCATGAATATGAGCCCTATGCTCCCTGGCCCTTTGAAGTGGGTTGACAGCCACCACTTTGGCCATCTTCTTGGCAGTTATGGGTTTTTCTTACTCTACTAACACTTCATCAATTATCCTCTCCACCCCTGCTTCATCACACAGCCTTTGGATGATGCTGGGGAATGCCAACCTTGAGCTATCTTTGGTGCTTTTCAGAATTTTGTTGATGTTGTTGGCAATCAATTCCCCAACATTGACATTCTCACCTTTCATGATGCTGTATATGAGCACAGATCTCTCTTTGGTCGCCTCTGAGGTGTTGGATGTAGGGATTAGGGACCTCCTCACAAAATCCAGCCACCCTCTAGCTTGGGGGCTCAAGTCTCTTCTTCTCAGTTGGTTGGGCCTCCCATCCTTGTCATTTATCCACTGCACATTCAAAACACAGATTTCATTTAGGATTTTATCAAATCCTGGGTCTTGTTGCTTCATTCTCTCCTCATAGCTCCGGGTGGAGGTTGTCTGCTTCACCATCAGCGTCCTTTCTATGTTAGTGGGGCTGTAATCAATGGACTTCCCCCTTGCATAGCTAAGATAGCCATAAGGTTGTCCTGGCTAAGGCACGGCATTAGCATAGAACTCTCTCACCAAGATTTCCACTACCTTCCTTGGTGGGTTGCACAAGAGTGCCCAGCCTCTATTGTTTATCTCCCTGTTGATCTCAGGGTGCTCATTCCTCCTCAGCTGGAAACCGACCTCTGGGATGATCTCCCTCTCACTCACCCAACCATAAAACTGGTTTTGGTTGAATGAGAAGAGAAACTTGTACTCATTGAAACCCGAACTTGAGGATCCAGAAGTTGGTTCCTTAGTCTTTCTTTTCTTTGATGCTGTTGAGGTTTTTGGTGGTGCCATTGGATTGAGGAGGTGTGTTTAAAGATTTGAAGAAGGTATTGGGGAAGGTTGAAAAAGAGAGTAAGCAAAACAAAGTTTTGCTCCAACACCAAATTTAGAGCTTGATCGTCCCGATCAAGAAAAAGGTAGGGGAGTAGTGAAAGAAGACTAAGGGGAACAAAAAAGTGATGAAAGGAAGGAAGACTTTGTGGAGTCTTGTTGGCTGTGAGATGGGGTTTGAAGTGTGGGGAGAGGTGGGAAAAGTAGGGGTTTTTATAGGTATGTAAAGTGGGGTTCTAATGGTGGGAAGTAAAGGAATTCAATGTTTTCCTACTTGGGGAGTGGTGCCTAGCATGGGAAGAGGCGTCAATCCTCATCCCACTTCACTTCCTGCATGTTTTGAGTTCCAAAGTGCAAGTACACTTTGACCTCCTTGCTTTATGTGCTATCAATCATGTGGGTCCCATTCTCTCTCCTAAAAATAAAAGTGAAACCTCATTAGTAATGACAAAAGAATCTTCCACATTCCTCTTTGATATGCATGGCTGAATTTGCAACTAATGGGTGTCCTTTGGGGACACCAAACTTAATCCTATTGCATCATAATAAATTGGGTTTATCATTGGGTTTTTAATGTATTCATAAAGGTAGAGTAATTCCAATCTTTTCATATACTTTTGCTTTCATCCTCTATTGAACACATTTAAACCACGTTTCGGCTCTCCCCAATATATTAGATGCTTTCAGATTTAGTTGTATTGGGTTTTGATAGATGGTGGTGTGTGGTGGTGGCCACACCAAACTTAATCTCTGGGCTTACCTTTAATCATAATTTGTTCGAGATTAGTAAGCCTAGATTAAGTAAATTGGTGGCCACACCAAACTTAATCTCTGGGCTCACCTTTAATCATAAGTTGTTCAAGATTAGTAAGCCTAGATTAAGTAAATTGGTGGCCACACCAAACTTAGCTTTTTAGCTAGCTCTCAGCCCAATAGCTCATCATTAGCACAGGTATTTATCAAATTGCATTTTCAGACCAAAAGAGAACAGAATATAAGGATCTCCTAACTATCAAAACAGAAAACAAAATTCTTAATCCACTATCTACAATCTACTTTTTAGAAGGCAAGAAAACATAAATTTTCAACTGAAACTCAAACTATCTAAATAGGCAAATTTGTAACTACTTCTAGGAAAGCAATAAATCAAAAGGATATAAAGTGTTGGGGTGCCTCCCAACTAGCGCTTCTTTATCGTCATTAGCTTGATGTTCTTCCTTGTTAGCTGAGGTTGTAGCTCACTCTCTTCTTATCCAGTGAGTCCCCTAGGTAATGCTTGAGTCTATGGCCATTCACAGTGAAGGTCCTTTGTGTTTTGTCTTCCATGAGCTCTACATGGCCATAGGGGGATATATTGAGGATGGTGAAGGGGCCTGACCATCGAGACTTAAGCTTCCCAGGGAAGAACTTGAGTCTCGAATTATACAGCAGCACCTTTTGCCCTTCAGTGAACTCCCTCCTTGCTATCTTCTGATCATGCCACCTTTTTGCATTCTCTTTGTAGATCTTTGTACTCTCGTATGCCTTATTCCTAAACTCCTCCAGCTCATTTAGCTGCATAAGCCTCTTTTCTCCAGTAGCTTGTTCATCAAAGTTCAACATTTTTATAGCCCAAAATGCTCTATGCTCAAGCTCAACTGGTAAGTGACAAGCCTTACCAAACACCAATTGGTATGGAGACATTTCAATAGGTGTTTTGAAGGTTGTCCTGTAGGCCCATAGTGCATCATCCAGCTTCTTAGACTAGTCCTTTCTTGAGCTTCCAACAGTTTTTTCAAGAATTCTTTTAAGCTCTTTGTTTGAAATTTCTGCTTGCCCGTTGGTCTGTGGGTGATATGGGGTTGCTACCTTGTGCTTGGCTCCATACTTGGAAAGGAGTGCTTCGAGTTGCCTATTGCAGAAGTGTGTCCCTCCATCACTGATGAGAGCTCTAGGCACCCCAAATTTGCTGAAGATGTTCTTCCTCAAAAAGCCCATTACAACTTTGTTATCATTTGTTGGAGTGGCTATGGCTTCTACCCACTTTGATACATAATCCATAGCCACTAATATATAACTGTTTGAGTATGAGGATGGGAAGGGTCTCATAAAATCAATTGCCCACACATCAAACAATTCTAACTCCATTATGAACCTCTGTGGCATCTCATTTCTCTTGGGTAAATTGCCAGCCCTTTGGCATTCATCACATCTTGTCACCAATTCTTTTGCATCTTTAAAGATGGTTGGCCAGTAGAATCCACATTGTAGCACCTTGACTGCAATTCTATCCCCATTAAAATAGCCTCCATATGCAGATCCATGACACTGCCAAAGCACTTCTTGCCATTCTTCATGGGAAATACACCTTCTCAAGATTCCATCAGTACATTTTTTGAACAAATAGGGCTCATCCCAGATGTAGTATTTAGCATCTTTGGCTAGCTTTTTTCCTCATATGCTTGTTGATGTTGGTTGGTAGTTCCCCAATAGCCTTGAAGTTGGCTATGTCAGCAAACCAAGGGGCCTCTTGTATCATCATTAATAGTTCATCAGGGAAGCTTTCATTCACTGTAACTTGGTGTACCCCATCTTCTTCTTGTGGTATTCTTGAGAGGTGGTCAGCCACTTTGTTCTCTACTCCACTCCTATCTTTAATTTCAATGTCAAATTCTTGGAGCAGCAGAATCCATCTTATTAGTCTGGGCTTGGAGCCTTGTTTGGTGAGCAAGTATTTGAGTGCTGCATGATCAATGAATACAATTACTTTAGAACCAATAAAATATGATCTAAATTTATCAAAAGCAAAGACAATGGCAAGTAATTCCTTCTCTGTAGTGGTATAGTTCCTTTGATTCTCATTAAGAACCTTACTAGCATAATAAATGACATGTACCAATTTATCCCTCCTCTGTCCTAAGACAGCACCCACGGCAAAATCTGATGCATCACACATCAGTTCAAAAGGTAAATTCCAGCATGGTGGTGCTATGATACGCGCAGAGGATAGTTTGTTTTTAAGTTCCTTAAAAGCTATCATGCATTCATCATCAAAAACAAAAGGTACATTAGAGACTAGTAGGTTACTCAAAGGTTTGGCAACCTTGGAAAAGTCTCTAATAAATCTCCTGTAGAAGCCAGCATATCCTAGAAAACTTCTAATTGCCTTAACATTGCAAGGTGGGGGTAGCTTTTCAATCACCTCGACCTTAGCCTTGTCCATCTCTATGCCCCTTTTGGAGATCTTATGACCAAGGACCACCCTTTCTGTAACCATGAAATGGCATTTCTCCCAGTTCAAAATAAGGTTGGTCTCTTAGCATCTCTTTAGCACTAAGGCTAAGTGGTGTAAGCAATCAAAATATGAGTTACCAAATATAGAAAAGTCATCCATAAACACCTCAATGAATCTTTCAATCATGTCTGAAAATATGGAGAGCATGCATCTTTGGAATGTTGCAGGTGCATTGCATAATCCAAAGGGCATTCTCCTATAAGCAAAAACACCATATAGACAAGTAAATGAAGTTTTTTCCTGGTCCTTGGGGTCTACAACAATTTGGTTGTAGCCTAAATAACCGTCCAAGAAGCAGTAATACTCATGTCCAGCCAATCTCTCAAGCATCTGATCCATGAAAGGTAAGGGGAAGTGATCCTTCCTGGTGGCCTCATTAAGCTTCCTATAATCAATGCACATGCGCCACCCGGTCACGGTTCTTGTAGGTATCAGCTCATTCTTCTCATTCGGTACAATATTGACCCCTCCTTTCTTTGGGACTACCTGCATCGGGCTTACCCAAGGGCTGTCTGAGATTGGGTAGATCACCCCTGCTTGCCACAATTTTAATACTTCTTTTTGGACCACTTCATTCATGGTTGGATTCAGCCATCTTTGCTACTGCCTTGAGGGTTTAGCACCTTCTTCAAGTAGTATCTTGTGCATGCACATTGAAGGGCTGATTCCTTTTAAGTCTGCAAGTGTCCAGCCTATGGCATCCTTGTGCTGTTTCAGCACTTGGATAAGTTCTTCCTCCTACTCCTCACTCAAACTTGAATTGATGATCACCGGGTAGGTGTTGTTGTCACCCAGATATGCATATTTCAAGCTTGGTGGTAAGGTCTTCAACTCGAGTTTTGGTGCCTCTACTTCTTTACTGTCTTTGGGGTTCAACGTGATTTAATTCTCCATGGTTCCTTGTGGTTGTTCTCCACTTGATGCTTGCTGCTCTAGCTCAATAGCTCCTTCACATTGTTCTTCTTCCAAAACTCCTTGAACTATCTGTTCTATGGTGTCCACCATCATGCATTCTCCTATGGATTCCTTGGGGTAACTCATTGCCCTGAAGACACTGAAGACCATCTTCTCTTCAAGTAATCTCAAGACTAATTCTCCTTTTTGTACATCAATGATGGCTCCAGCAGTAGCTAGGAATGGCCTTCCTAGAATGATTGATGTGTTAGCCTCTTCTTTCATATCTAACATAACAAAGTCAGCTGGGAAAATGAATTTTCTCCCACTTTCACCAGCAAGTCTTCTACTACCCCATGTGGGAACTTGAAGGTTCTGTTAGCTAATTGGAGTGCCATTCTTGTTGGCTTGGCTTCCTCAATCTTCATCCTCTTCATCATGGTTAGGGACATGAGATTGATGCTAGCTCCTAAGTCACACAAGGCCTTCTCAATGTTGATATTCCCTATGATGCAGGGGATTTGGAAACTCCCTGGGTCCTTCATTTTCTGGGGTAGCTTCCTTTGTATTATGGCACTACACTCCTCAGTTAACACTATGGTCTCTTTTTCTCCCCAGTTCCTCTTTCTTGTCATGAGCTCCTTCAGAAATTTGGCATAGAGTGGCATTTGCTCCAATGCCTTAGCAAATGGTATGTTAATTTCGAGCTTCTTAAAGATCTCTAAAAATCTAGAGAACTGGCCATCCTTCCCATATTGCCTCAGCCTTTGTGGATATGGTGCTTTTGGCACATAAGGCTTCAAGATTGGCTTTGATGATGATGGGGTAGGGGTCTCCTCTTCATTCTTGTTTTCAGGCTTTTCTGCAGCTTCTTTTTGTTGGTTGCTCTGGCTTGGATTTGTTTCTTCCACCACCTTTCTGCTTCTAAGTATGATGGCTTTGCATTCCTTTCTTGGGTTAGCCATGGTATCACTGGGAAATGTATGTGTGGACATAGGAATTTGCTTGGACAGAATCCCTACTTGTGCTTTCAATTTTGAAATGGCTGCGCCTTGATTCTTTGGATTTGACCTGTACTCTTCTTGGTTGGCATCTATCCTCTTGTCAGCTTGTGTTTGTCTCTCCAAAAGAGTAGAAATAGCTCCTGTCAGCTGTGACAACAGTTGCGTTATTGCAACTTCTACTCTCTCAAAGTTGCTTTTGATCTCACATGGTTGCATGGTTGAGGTTGATGTGTCTTGATGGTGGTTGTTGTGCATTAGTTGAGTGGAATGATATGATGTGTTTTGTGCATTGTCGTAGGGTCTGTTATTGTTTGGTTGATGGTTGGGGTTATGATTTTGGTATTGATTGGCTTGGTATGGCTTTGTATGATCTGGATTGTGGTTTTGTTGGTTCCCCCACCCAAAATTTGGGTGGTTCTTCCAACCTGCATTGTATGTCTTGGAGTTTGGGTCATATGGGGGTCTAGAATTGTTCACATAATTAGCTTGTTCACAGTCAACTTCTGGTGCATCTCCTTCTTATTGGGGGGCTTGGGCTTGAATAGCTGAGACTTGATTACTCTCCATCTTCTTGGTCAAGGCTGCTAGTTGTGCAGTGATCAATTGGTTTTGGGCCAGCAGGGCGTCCATTTTGTTGAGTTTCATCACTCCTCTCTTTTGAGTTCTTTCTGAAGCATAGAAGTATTAATTCTCGGCTACAGTCTCTATGACATCTATGGCTTCTTCAATGGTTTTCTTCTTATTGAGTGAGTCTCCAGAAGAATGATCAACTGCTTGTTTTGACTCATATGACAGTCCTTCATAGAAGATGTGTAGTTGCACCCACTCATTGAACATGTCAGGCGGGCATTTCCTTGTTAAATCCTTGAACCTCTCTCAGGCCTCATAGAGTGTTTCACCATCTTGTTGTCTGAAAGTTTGCACCTAAGCTCTTAGCCTGTTGACTCTTTGAGGGGGGTAAAATCTTGCTAGAAATTTGTTTACAACATCATCCCATGTAGTTAAACTCTCCTTGGAAAATACTTTCAACCACTTTGCAGCCTTATCTCTGAGTGAAAAAGGGAACAAAAGTAGTTTGTAGGTGTCAGGGTGTACACCATTGGACTTCACAGTGTCATAAATCCTCAAGAATGTTCTGAGATGTTGATTTGGGTCCTCCTAGGCTCTTCCTCCATATGAACAATTATTCTGAACAAGTGTGATGAGTTGAGGTTTCAACTCAAAGTTATTGGCATGGATTGTTGGTTTGAGGATGCTGCTGCCACATTTTCCTGGATTTGGGTTGATATAGGAGCCAAAGACTCTCCTCTCTTGCCCAACATGATTTCCAGCATCTCCTCCAACATTGTCTTGTACTTCATCATCCATGGTGGTTCGCAGATCTTCCTTTACTAGTTCTTCTCCAACTATGCCTTTGCCTCTTGCTTCCCTCCTTAATCTAAGGAAGGTCCTCTCAATTTCACTATCAAAGGAAGATGAAGTTTTTCCCCTTCTACCTATCATACATTCAACAAAAAAGCAAGTGGAGGACAAGTGAAAGAATCACTATAGTAAGATTAGTGGTTAGCTTGGTTGATTCAATTAATCAAATAGTTAGAATAACATGGTAACAAAATTGCTTAATCTAGCTCCTCAATCAATTTAATCATTGTCAAATTCAAACCAATCCCCGGCAACGGTGCCATAAAACTTGATGAGCCGAATTCACACCCCATTATAAAATCTGTGAATCCGTTCTTTTGGCAAGCGCACCAAAATTATCGTCAAGTAATAACCCACAGTACAGTGGGATCGTATCCACAGAGATTGGTAGATTTGAGCAACTTTAATCAATTGGTGAATTAGTCAAACTAAGCAGAATAGATTGTGATTGCAGAATTATAACAGTGCAGAATTGTAAATGACTCAAAAGTAAATGAAAGCAATAAATGGCAGAATTGGAAATGGCAGGAAAGTAAAGAGCAGAAACTTAAACGACTTAATAGTAAATGGGAATGGGGAATTGCAGAATGTAAAGAAAGCTATAAAGAAAGTGGAACATAAGAATGAGGGGATTCATTAAGATTAGGAGATGTTGGCTCTTTAGATTAAATCCAGCTCATATTCTCTTCAATCATGCAACTCATTAACCTCTTGGCAATCATGATTGATTGAGCCCCAATCCCTTGGTGACTCAATCTCTCAGATCTTGATCAATAGCCAATTCGTTAGTCTAATTGCTCATGAAGAGAGATATACTTGATCCCTGATTATACCACACATCATCATTGGTCCAAGTAGAGGGAGGATTTTATGTCACCATATCCAAACACCAAAACCCAGATCCTACTCAAGTGTGAGAAGGGATTTCTAGCATGATTTCATGTTTCCTTTTCCAAGGTTCCCATGAAACCCATTTTGTATTCAACCCCTTTTCCAAGGTGATTGAACACTAGCATGAAGAACGAAATTCCTTCTAGCAAATCAAAGAGAAGATGAAGAGAAGAAGAAATTCAATATCATTAATCCATCAAGTACAACAAAGCTCCCTCTCTCAATGAGAGGGAATTTAGCTACTCATAGCTCAAGAAAAAGTAAAAGATGGAAAAAGTGAATCTAACTATCCTTCAACTAATAGCTCAACAGCTTAACCCCTTCTTCAGTACTTCCAAGGGGTATATATACTACTCCTAGCAATAGCAAATAAAGAAAAATACAAAAGTTAAAGTAAAAATATATTTTGGAGGGAAAAGAAACTCATAAAACGTGATCTTCCAATTGGCGTGTGATCGGCGTTTCAGTGGCGTACCACGCCTTGCTCTGATTCTGCCTTGGCGTGCCACGCCCAATCCTCAAGTGGCACGCCTCCCTTCACTGACCACCCTGGCGTGCCACGCCTTTGAGCCCAAGTGGCATGCCCAGGGTTCTTTTAAACCTTGGGTAGGCTGGCGTGCCACGCCTTCGAGCCCAAGTGGCATGCCCAGGTCTCTTTAAAGCCTTGGTTAGCCTGGCGTGCCACGCCTTCGAGCCCAAGTGGCACGCCCAGGCCTTTTCCCTCTCTTTGCTAGCTTCTGGAAATTTGAACTGGCATGGCCCGCCCAGTGTTTGGCATGCCACGCCCATGCTATGTGCTTGATCTATCTCTCTGGAAAGTTGAACTAACGTGGCACGCCCAGGTCTTCTCTTGGTTGATTGGTGATGGTATCATGCCACGCCTGGGACTCAAGTGGCACGCCCAGTTGATTTTTAAAGCTAGCGTGCCACGCCTTCGATACTAAGTGGCACGCCCTGATGGTTAGCTTTGTTTATCCCTCTCTGGAAAGTATAACCAGCGTGCCACGCCCAGGTGTTAGCGTGCCACGCCCATCATTTGCCTTGGTTCCAGTAGCTGGCATGCCATGCCTAGCATTCAAGTGGCACACCTAGGTAAGGATCTTCAGCTGGCGTGCCACGCCTTCGACACCAAGTGGCACGCCCAGCCTTTGCTTTGGCCTTCTTTGTACCTTGGCATGCCACGCCCAGATGCTCAAGTGGCACGCTCAAGTAAGGATTGAAACTTGGTGTAATACGCCTTGATGCTCAAGTGGCACGCCCAACCTTTTTAACCTTCAACTTCCTCTCTGGAATTTTGTACCAGCGTGCCACACCAAGCTGCTCAAGTGGCACGCCCATTCATTTGTGTCCTTCTTAGCTTTGGCGTGCCACGCCTGGTTCCTCAAGTGGCACGCCCAAGTGATTTTAAAGTTGGTGTGCCACGCCTTCGACACTAAGTGGAACGCCCATGGATTAAGTGGTGAGTTTGGCGTGCCACGCCTAGCCTGGCGTGCCACGCCCCTTTGGTGACCTTCATTGTTGCTCTCTGGAAAGTTGTACTGGCGTGCCACGCCCAGCTCTTGGCATGCCACACCCATGTGAATGCTGGAGGATCCTCTCTGGACTCTAGTACTGGCGTGCCACGCCCATGTGATTTTGTGGCGTTTGCTCCAAGTGGCACGCCCGTTCCACACGCCCAGCTTCTTTTGTTGTTTTCTCCCCCTTTTTGATGTATTTTTCTCCTGAAATTCAGCACAAACTCATTTCAAAGCAATGTACTGTAATGTTTATCAATTGATGCATGAATTGCAATGATTTAAATGAGATTATGCCCTTTTATGGTCCTTTTTAGGCAAGAAGAAAGGGTAGATGATGCAAGTCATCAGTAACCTATGCAATTCAGCTGGAATTGTCATAGAGGAAGACATCCTCATTGAAGGAGACAAGCCCATCACTAAGAAGAGGATGGAGCAAACAAGAGAGCCCACTCATGGACCCCAACAAGAGCATGAAGAAATTCCTCATCAAGAAATCCCTGAGATGCCTCAAGGGATGCACTTTCCTCCACATAACTATTGGGAGCAAATCAACACCTCCTTAGGAGAATTGAGTTCCAACATGGGGCAACTAAGGATGGAGTACCAAGAGCACTCCATTATCCTCAATGAAATCAGAGAGGATCAAAGGCAAGGAAGAGATATTGAGGAGCTCAAGCACTCCATAGGATCTTTAAGAGGAAGAACTAGCCGCCATCACTAACGTGGACCCGTTCTTTAATTTCCTTGTTTTTACTTTTCCATTTTTCGAATTCTATGCTTTATGTTTTGTCTATGTTTGTGTCTTTTTTACATGATCATTAGTGACAAGTGTCTATGTCTTAAAGCTATGAATGTCCTATGAATCCTTCAAATTTCTTAAATGAAAAATGTTTTTAATTGCAAAAGAACAAGGGGTACTTGGATTTCGAATTCTATCTTGAAATTAGTTTAATTATTTTGATGTGGTGGCAATACTTTTTGTTTTCTGAATAAATGCTTGAACAGTGCATATTTTTTATATTGTTGTTTATGAATGTTAAAATTGTTGGCTCTTGAAAGAATAATGAAAAAAGAGAAATGTTATTGATAATCTGAAAAATCATAAAATTGATTCTTGAAGCAAGAAGAAGTAGTGAATAGAAAAAGCTTGCAAAAAAAAAATAAATAAATAAAGAAAAAAGAAAAAAAGAAAGAAAAAGAAAAAGCAAGCAAAAAAAAGCCAATAGCCCTTTAAACCAAAAGGCAAGGGTAAAAAGGATCCAATGCTTTGAGCATTAATGGATAGGAGGCCCAAAGGAATAAAATTCTGCCTAAGCGGCTAAATCAAGCTGTCCCTAACCATGTGCTTGTGGTGTGAAGGTGTCAAGTGAAAAGCTTGAGACTGAGCGGTTAAAGTCGTGGTCCAAAGCAAAAAGAGTGTGCTTAAGAGCTCTGGACACCTCTAACTGGGGACTCTAGCAAAGCTGAGTCACAATCTGAAAAGGTTCACCCAGTTATGTGTCTGTGGCATTTATGTATCCTGTGGTAATACTGGAAAATAAAATGCTTAGGGTCATGGCCAAGACTCATAAAGTAGCTGTGTTCAAGAATCAACATACTGAATTAAGAGAATCAATACCACTATCTGAATTCTAAGTTCCTATGGATGCCAATCATTCTGAACTTCAAAGGATAAAGTGAGATGCCAAAACTGTTCAGAAGCAAAAAGGCTACAAGTCCCGCTCATCTAATTGGAACTAAGTTCATTGATAAGTTTGGAATTTATTGTATTTTCTCTTCTTTTTATCCTATTTTGTTTTTAGTTGCTTGGCGACAAGCAACAATTTAATTTTGGTGTTGTGATGAGCGGATAATTTATACCCTTTTTGGCATTGTTTTTACATAGTTTTTATTATGTTTTAGTTACTTTTTATTATATTTTTATTCGTTTTTATGCAAAAATAACATTTTTGGACTTTACTATGAGTTTGTGTGTTTTTTTTGTAATTTCAGGTATTTTCTGGCTGAAATTTAAGGACCTGAGCAAAAATCTTATTCAGAGGCTAAAAAAGGACTGTAGATGCTGTTGGATTCTGACCCTCCTGCACTCAAAGTGGATCTTCTGGAGCTACAGAAGCCAAATTGGCGCGCTCTTAATTGCGTTGGAAAGTATACATCTTGGGCTTTCCTAAAATATATAATAGTCCATACTTTGCCTGAGATTTGATGGCCCAAACTGGCATTCAAAGCCAGCCTAAAACTTTCTAGCGTAAAACGCCCAAACTGGCACCAGAATTGGAGTTAAACGCCCAAACTGGCACCCAAGCTGGCGTTTAACTCCAAGAACAGCCTATGCACGTGTAAAGCTCAATGCTCAACCCAAGCACACACCAAGTAGGCCCCGGAAGTGGATTTCTGCACTATCTGCACTTAGTTACTCATTTTCTGTAAACCTAAGTTACTAGTTTAGTATAAATAGCATTTTTTACTATTGTATTCGAGGACCTTGATACAGTTTTCATACTTTAGAGCTTAGACCATTGTTCACGTTTTTGGGGCTGGCCATTCGACCATTCTTAGACCTTTTTCACTTATGTATTTTCTACGGTGGAGTTTCTACACCCCAAAAATTAAGGTATGGAGCTCTGCTGTTCTTCATGAATTAATGCAATTACCACTGTTTTCTATTCAATCACACTTGATTCTATTCTAAGATACTCACTCGTACTTCAATCTGGAGAATGATATGATCCGTGACACTCATCATTATTCTCAATTCTATGAACGCGTGCCTGACAACCACTTCCGTTCTACCTGATCTCAACGTAGTCATTGGGCGACAGCTTGAGTGCGTATCTCTTGGATATCTAATACACGGACTGAGTCCGTGAGATTAGTATCTTTGTGGTATAGGCTAGAATCATTGGCAGCATTTCTGGGATCTGGAAAGTCTAAACCTTAACTGTGGTATTCCGAGTAGGATCCGGGAAGGGATGACTGTGACGAGCTTCAAACCTGCGAATGTTGGGTGCAGTGACAGTGTGCAAAAGGATCAATGGATTCTATTCTGATGCTAGCGGGAACCGACAGATGATTAGCCATGTGGTAGCTGTGCCTGGTATTTTTCATCCGAGACGAGAAATCCGATAGTTGATTAGCCGTGCAGAAACCGTAGAGGACCATTTTCACTGAGAGGATCTTACAGCTTGCCATGGAAGGGAGCACGCATAACTGGAAGAAGGCAATAGGAAAGCAGAGGTTCAGAAGTAATAAAGCATCTCCAACACTTATCTGAAATTCCCACCAATGAATAACATAAGTATCTTTATTTTATTTTATGTTTTATTTATCTTTTAATTATCTAAACCTCATAACCAATTGAATCCGCCTGACTGAGATTTACAAGATGACCATATCTTGCTTCAAGCCGACAATCTCCGTGGGATCAACCCTTACTCACGTAAGGTATTACTTGGATAGCCCAGTGAACTTGTTGGTTTGTTGTGCGGAGTTGTGAAAAGTGTGAATCACGATTTCCCACACCAAAAACAAAATGCTAAGGGTCACGGCCAAGACTCATAAAGTAGCTGTGTTCAAGAATCAACATACTAAACTAGGAGAATCAATAACACTATCTGAATTCTGAGTTCCTATGGATGCCAATCATTCTGAACTTCAAAGGATAAAGTGTGATGCAAAAACTGTTCAGAAGCAAAAAGCTACTAGTCCCGCTCATCTAATTGGAACTAAGCTTCATTGATATTTTGAAATTTGTTGTATTTTCTCTTCTTTTTATCCTATTTTGTTTTTTGTTGCTTGGGGACAAGCAACAATTTAAGTTTGGTGTTGTGATGAGCGGATAATTTATACGCTTTTTGGCATTATTTTTAGGTAGTTTTTAGCATGTTTTAGTTACTTTTTATTATATTTTTATTAGTTTTTATGCAAAAATCACATTTCTGGACTTTACTATAATTTTGTGTGTTTTTCTGTAATTTCAGGTATTTTTTTGCTGAAATTGAGGGACTTGAGCAAAAATCTGATTCAGAGGCTGAGAAAGGACTTCAGATGCTGTTGGGTTCTGACCTCCCTGCACTCAAACGCATTTTTTTGGAGCTACAGAAGTCCAATTGGCGCGTTCTCAATTGGGCTGGAAAGCTAACATCTTGGGATTTCCAACAATATATAATAGTCCCTACTTTGCTCGAGATTTGATGGCCCAAACTGGCATTCAACGCCAGCCAGAGACCCTTTTCTGGCGTAAAACGCTGGAACTGGCACCAGAACTAGAGTTAAAGGCCCAAACTGGCATCCAAGCTGGCGTTTAACTTTAGAAAAAGCCTATGCACGTGTAAAGCTCAATGCTCAGGCCAAGCACAAACCAAGTAGGCCCCGGAAGTGGATTTCTGCACTATCTGCACTTAGTTACTTATTTTCCGTAATCCTTAGTAACTAGTTTAGTATAATAGCACTTTTTACTATTGTATTCGGAGATAGCTTATGCCATTTTTCACATTTGGAGGCTGGCCACACGGCCATACCTAGGCTATTTTCTCTTATGTATTTTCCAATGGTGGAGTCTCTACACCTCATAGATTAAGGTGCGGAGCTCTGCTGTTCTTCATGAATTAATGCAAGTACTATTGTTTCTCTTTCAATTCACGCTTACTTCTTCTCTAAGATATACTCTCGTACTTAATTCAGTTAAGTCAGAATGAAGGGGTGACCCATGACAATCACCCACTATCTTCGTTACTCGCTTAGCCAAGATCCGCGTGCCTGACAACCACAAGCAGTCTAGATGATGTTCAACGTAGTCATTGGACGACAGCCGGAGTATAGTCTCTTGGGTCTCTGATCCACGGATTTGACTTGCCTCTCCTGATAAAAGAGCATTCAAATCCGTGAGATTAGAACCTTAGTGGTAGAGGCTAGAACCAATTGGCAGCATTCCTGAAATCCGAAAAGTCTAAACCTTGTCTGTGGTATTCCGAGTAGGATCTGGGACGGAATGACTGTGACGAGCTTCAAACTCATGAATGTTGGGCGCAGTGACAGTGTGCAAAAGGATAGAGAGATCTTATTCTGACACAAGTGAGAACCGACAGATGATTAGCAGTGCGGTAGCTGTGCCTGGTATTTTTCATCTGAGACGAGAGATCCGACAGTTGATTAGCCGTACAGAAACCGTACCTGGACCATTTTCACTGAGAGGACAGATGGTAGGTATTGACAATGGTGATCTACCAACATACAGCTTGCCATGGAAGGGAGCACACATGATTGGATGAAGACAATAGGAAAGCAGAGGTTCAGAAGCAACAAAGCATCTCCAAACGCTTATCTGAAATTCCCACCAATGAATTACATAAGTATCTTTATTTTAATTTACGTTTTATTTATCTTTCAATTATCTAAACTCATAACCAATTGAATCTACCTGACTAAGATTTACAGGATGACTATAGCTTGCTTCAAGCCGGCAATCTCCGTGGGATCGACCCTTACTCGCGTAAGGTTTTATTACTTGGATGACCCAGTGCACTTGCTGGTTAGTTGTACCGGAGTTGTGAAAAGTGTGATCACAATTCCGTACACCAATGATCCCATGGTCATTACTATCATATTGGCCAACGCTAATCTTCACAGGACACTATTAGACCATGGAAGCTCCGCGGACATCTTGTTCAAATCCACCTTCGACAAACTCGGCCTATAAGAAAAGGAGCTCAGAGCATATCCAAATAGCTTATTCGGGCTGGGAGATACTCCAATCCAACCACTTGGATATATCTCGATACATACAACCTTCGAAAAGGGAACCCGGTCAAGGACACTTATCATAGACTACATAGTAGTTGACGTGAGCTCAGCCTACAATGCCCTAATAGGTCGGACAACATTGAGCCAGCTCGCAGCGGTAGTTTCAACTTCACATCTATGTATGAAGTTCCCAACTCTGGAAGGGATCGCCACGATAAAAGGAGACCAAAATATTGCGTGACGCTGTTACAATGAAACTTTGAACCTTAAAGGCAATCCCAAAGGAGAGGAAGTCAACACCATTGAACTCGGGAGAGTTCCAGCTCGCGAAAAATCCCGCCCACAACCTGACGGCGAAATTGAAAAGGTCCAAATCGGCGATACTCAGGATAAAATGACAAATGTTGGGGGAACCTTGAAAAGAGACCTGAAGGAGTCTCTGATACAGTTTCTAAAGGAGAACGCCGACCTCTTTGCATGGAAGGCTGCAGACATGCCAGGCATAGATCCCAAATTAATGTGCCACAAACTGGCAGTATACCTAGGATCTCGGCCAGTACAGCAGAAGCGTAGGAAGCTCAGACCAGAAAAGTCCCAAGCTGTGGAAGAGAAGGTGCAAGCCTTACTGGAGGCAGGATTCATAAGAGAAGTCAAATACCCACTATGGCTAGACAACGTCATCTTGGTGAAAAAATCAAATGGGAAGTGGCGGATGTGTACTGACTACACCGACCTCAATAAAGCTTGCCCAAAAGACCCCTACCCACTACCAAGCATAGACGCGCTAGTGGATGCATCTTCAGGATACAAGTACCTCTCTTTTATGGATGCATATTCCAGGTACAACCAAATCCCAATGTATCCACCCGACCAAGAAAAGACCTCGTTCTTAACGCCTAGAGCAAATTACTACTACATTATCATGCCGTTCGGACTCAAGAACGCAGGAGCTACCTACCAAAGATTGATGAATAAAATCTTCGCAGAACATATCAGGAAACCGATGGAGGTCTACGTCGACGATATGCTGGTAAAAACACAAAGTGAGGAATCCTTGTTGACCGACCTCACAAAAGTATTCGACACCATTAGAAAGCATGGTATGAGGCTTAATCTTGCAAAATGTACCTTTTCGGTAGAAGCTGGCAAATTCCTGGGCTTCATGCTCACACAGAGAGGAATTGAGGCAAACCCAGATAAATGTCGGGCTATACTCAACATGAAAAGTCCTGTCCTGCGTTAAAGAAGTACAACAGCTCAATGGAAGACTGGCAGCTCTGTCCAGGTTCTTAGCCGGCTCGGCGATAAGATTCCTCCCCTTTTACGCCATATTAAGGAAGGGAAAGAAGTTTGAATGGACTGAAGAGTGCGAAAAAGCCTTCCAAAATTTCAAAAGTTTCTTGCGGCAACCACCCATTCTTACCCGGCCACAGGAGGGAGAAGCACTCGTACTATACCTAGCAGTAAGAAATCGGGCAATAGCTTCAGCACTAGTTAGAGAGGACGAAAGCGGGCAACAACCCATCTACTTCATCAGCAAAGCCCTACAAGGGGCCGATCCTTCCAAGATTTCAAAAGTTTTTTGGGGAAACCACCCATTCTTACCTGGCTATAGGAGGGAGAGGCACTAGTACTATACCTGGTAGTAGAAAATCGGGCGATAGCCTCAGCACTAGTTAGAGAAGACGAAAGTGGACAGCAACTCATTTACTTCATCAGTAAAGCCCTACAAGGGGCTGAGCTAAACTATCAAAAGATAGAGAAGTTCGCTTATGCTCTCATACTTACTTCCCGACGACTTCGCCCTTACTTTCAGACACACACTATCAAGGTTCGGACTAACCAAGCCATAAAAGGCATTCTACAGAAGACAAACTTAGCTGGGAGAATACTGCAGTGGGTAGTCGAGTTGTCCGAATTCGATTTGCAATATGAAGTTCGAACAGTAATCAAATCACAGTATCTGGCCGATTTCATTGATGAGTACACTGATACCCCAGGAACTCCCACAAAATGGAACCTTTACATAGACGGATCCTCAAACAAGGCCGGGAGCGGGGTAGGTGTGATAATAGAAAGCGAGCAGGGAACTCAAATCGAACTCTCACTAAAGTTCGAATTCTCTGCTTCAAATAATCAACGTGAATACGAAGCGTTACTGGCTGGTTTGAGGTTGGCTAACGAGGTAGGAGTTCAAAAGCTCACCATCTTCAATGATTCTCAAATAGTTACCTCACAAATAGAAGGGAAGTACCAAGCTAAAGATCCCACTATGAAGAAATATCTGGATAGCAAAAATATCTGGATATGCTAAAACATGATGAAAAACTAAACTATGAGTACTTGGTTCATTCCCCCCTCAATCTTTGGGTTCAATAGCATTAGAAATGAGTTGGATTGGGCCCAAAATGCTTCAGAAATCGCTGGGGGCGATTTCACTAAAGTAGACCCACGTGCTCCATCGGCGCGTGCACGTACATGGCACGTGCGCGCCCCTATGCGTCTGGAAAAATATGGCAAATTTCATATCATTTCGAAGCCCCGGATGTTAGCTTTCAAACTCAACTAGAATCGCCTCATTTGAACCTCTGTAGCTCAAGTTATGGTCGATTGAGTGCCAGAAGGTCGGGCTTGACAGCTTTACGGTTCCTTCATTTCTTCATGAGTTCTCCCACTTTGCATGCTTTTTCTTCATTCCTTCCATCCAATACTTGCCTTATAAACCTGAAGTCACTCAACAAACACATCAAGGCATCGAATGGAATTAAAGTGAATTAAAATCACCAATTTTAGGGCCTAAAAAGCATGTTTTCACATTTAAGCACAAATCAAGGGAGAATTGCAAAATCATTCTAATTCATTGAATAAATGTGAGAAAATTTGATAAACCACCCAAATTAAGCACAAGATAAACCACAAAATTTCGGTTTATCAACAAGACAAGAAAACAGCTCCAACAACTAGGGGAATATGAGATCCAACATGTACCTCGAGAACAGAATGCTTGAGCTGACGTACTTTCAAAACCAGCCAGCACCAAACCAGGGGGCAATAATAGAAGCCTCATCCAAGAAACATTGCAAAGCCCATCAATCTTAGAGGAAAAAAAGGTCCTAACCATATCAGGTCAGGATCAGGGGTGGATGACCCCCATAATCAAATACCTCAAATCAGAAACACCCCCCACAGATAAGAAAGAGACAAAGCGTCTAAAACGAGAAGCACAGTACTACACAGGAGAGGGTTCTCAACAGCCCTCCTAAAATGTGTACCGACATCCAATACAAAGGAGGTCCTGGAAGAAGTACACAGTGGCATGTGTGGTAACCACTTGGGGCACGAGCTCTTTCCAAAAAGGTACTCCGAGCTGGATTCTTCTGGCCGACCTTACAAAAGAAAGCAACAGAGTTCGTCAAGATGTGTTCACCATGTCAAAAGCATGCTAACTTCCACATCGCCCCACCAGAAGAGCTCATCAGTGTAACGTCACCCTGGCCGTTCGCAAAATGGGGATTAGACCTCCTCGGACCCTTTCCCCAAGGATCTGGACAAGTAAAATTCCTTATTGTGGGGTGGACTATTTCACAAAATGAATTGAGACAGAATCCCTAGGCAATGCCACTGCTCAAAGAAGTCGGAAATTTCTATATAGGAATATTATTACAAGGTTTGGAGTCCCTTACTCCATCACCACAGACAATGGCACTCAATTTACTGATACAGGTTTCAGAAACTTGGTAGCCGACATAAAAATAAAGCACCAATTCACATCCGTAGAACATCCACAAGCTAATGGACAGGCAGAAGCTGCCAACAAAGTCATACTAGCCGGGTTAAAACGAAGATTACAAGGTGCAAAGGGAGCTTGGGCTGAAGAGCTCTCACAAGTCCTATGGGCATATCGAACAACTCCACACTCCACCACAGGAGAATCACCCTTCCAACTTGCTTACGGAATGGAGGCAATTATTCCAGTAGAGATAGAGGAAGGATCTCCTAGAATAATCCTCTACAATGAAAATACCAATTCCCAAACTCAATGGGAAGAGCTCGACCTACTTCTAGAAGTCCGAGAAAGAGTTCGGATTAAAGAGGAAGCGGTAAAACGTCGAATGGCTTCAAGGTATAATCAGAGAGTGGTCCAGCGAAGCTTTGTCAACAATGATCTCATCTTAATCCGAAATGACATCGAAGCAGGTCGATCAGGAGAAGGGAAGCTAGCAGCTAACTGGAAAGGACCTTACCGAGTTGTAGAGGTACTAGTAAAAGGTTACTACAAGGTGTCCAACTTGGAAGGGCGAGAGCTACCAAGGTCATGGCATGCATGTAACCTGAGGTACTATAGTTAGAAAGTGATAAAAATCTTAGGTCAAGGTGCACTCTTTTTCCTGAAAAGGTTTTTTAATGAGGTGCCAAGCCAAGATCTACAAAATTGCCCAAACTAGAAAGGTAAGCACTTATATGTATATACTCTTGTCTATTTGATATTTTTTACTTGAATAAAGCTTTTCAGATTCAATAAAAGGCTATCTACCAAGATGTATTAATCTGAGTGCAAGAATTCACCACCCGAATACGACAAGGTCGGCAAGATGAGAATCAAATTTATCGTCCGATCACGACAAAGTCAGCAAGATGAGAATCAAACTTATCGCCCGATTACAAGAAAGTCGGCAAGGTGAAAGCCACAAAAACAGATTAATGCAGGAAGTTATAAAAAGTAATCCATAAAAAGTTGCCTGACGAGGCCTGGCTTAAAATGGACTACTAAAAATAACTTAAGAAGTACCGACAAAGAAGTCGGACAAAGCAATCAACAAAAGTTATAAAAAGCAATCCATAAAAAGTGGCCTGACGAGGTCTTACTAAAAATGGATTACTAAAAATAACTTAAGAAGGCCCACAAAAGAGAAGTCGGACCAAGCCAACCAATGCAGAAAGTTATAAAAAATAATCCATAAAAAAGTGGCCTGACGAGGTCTTACTAAAAATAGGTTACTAAAAATAACTTGAGGATTCGACAAGATGAAGTCGGACCCAACCCATCAACACAACAAGTTATAAAAATTAAATCCATAGAAAGAGGCTTGGCAAGGCTCGAGCAAAAATGGGTTACTAAGAATCACTCAAAAGGAGTCGACAAGAAGAAGTCGGATCCAACCCATCAAATGCACAAAGTTATAAAAAGTAATCCATAAAAAGTGGCATGACAAGGTCTTACTAAAAATGTATTACTAAAAATAACTTAAGAGAAGTCGACCAATGAAAGCGGTATCTCAAGCCGACAAAGTCGACCACCCAAAGCCTTTACTAAAAGAAAGCAACTTTACTCAAGGAGCCACGGCTCCACAACAAGGCTATTAAGATTGTTCAATGATCAACCAAAAGGGTTCTACCAAAACACCAAAAGGTTATTGAACATGTCAGCCCCTAGCGGGTCATCTCGCACAACCAAAGGACAGATAAAACAATAATCTAAAAAGAGGGCGGGCAGCATAATACAAACACTCTATAAAGATCTATTTTTGCAAAGGTTTCAAAACAATAATCAGCATACCAAAAGAAACACAGCAATCATTAAAAAGACTCAGGAGTCAACCTAGAAAGAGGACCTCACGAGTTCAAAAGTACGTTGTTTATCTACCAAGTTGCATAGAAGCAACTAACAGTCAAAGGAACTAAGTTATAAACAAAGTTACAAAAACTATAGTTCAAAAGCCCACAAGTCGGGCTGTTGAGATAAAAACACATAAATCATAAAGGGTGCAAAGACTCCCCAATAACAGCGTCAGTGGCAGAAGAATGAGGAATCATATTCACAGGGATGGCGTCCACAGTCCCATCCTCACAATTAAGAATTTCACAATCCGGATCAGGTTGGGAATGGTCGATCTCAGCAGAAGGATTTGAAGAAGTCGTGGCCGCAGAAGCTTTGGCTGGGGTTATGATGCGTGGCAGAAGTTAGACCAATTAAGAGATTATAATATAATAGAACAGTGTTGCGAGTATAGCTCTTAACCAGCAAAAATCCGCCTCATCAATTTAGAAAGGTTGTCACAAAAATTTAGAATAAAAATACTGGGAGTATGAGTCCCAGGTTGTCTCCCAACGAGTTGCTAGGAAGGGTGCTAAGTTATTAATCAGGAGTTTTCCGAGAATTTTGTGAGCAGAAAATAAATAATTGTAATTTAAAATAAAAATATATATATTCTAATTAAAAAGCCTTGATTGGAGAAATGATTAATCGGAAGTTCTATCCTTGTTGGAATTTTCTCGACTGTAGTATAAAGAGGTTGTTATTTTCACTTAGTTAACCCTTACTAAATAAAGGAAAGTCAAGTGATTGAGCTAACTCTTATTCGCAAATCCTAGTCCTCTCCCTTGGGAAGGTCTAGCGTTAGTAAATACAGAATTAGCCAACAACTTCCAATTTAACTAATCACTTGAGCATTCTAATTCAAGTGTCTCTTATTAATCAACCCCCATGTCAAGTTGGGAATCTACTCCATTGACATGAAAATTACTTGCATAGAATTAAGGGAATAAAAGAAAGGCATGATAGACAATAACTGCAATTTAATTAAATATAAAAGTAATCCTTTTCATTAACAATCCATGAAAATAATCCAATTGTAACTTTAAACAAGAATTAAGAATAAGGAAAAAATAAAAGAGTATGGAAACAAACTAGAATAGCATCTTCAACGGAGGTGATGACTCTTCAATATCCCAAAAGCAAAAAGCAATAAACTATGAAACTATGAATGTAAAGAAAACCTAGAGGAAAAGTAATTTTCTCCCTAGATTCAGATCTAAAAACCTAAAACTACGCTAATGAGAATGTGTGTTGAGTCTCTGCATGTTCCCTGGCTCTAATCTGTGTTTCTGGGCCGGAAACTGGGTCAAAACTCGGCCCGAAATCGCCCCAGCATTTTCTGTTATTTCTATAGATCGCGCATGTCACGCGTTCGCGTCAGTCACGCGCACGCGTCCTTGTGCAGACTCCAATCCACGCGTACGCGTCAGGGACGCGCACGCGTCGCTACAAATTTCTCCTTTCCGCGCGCTCGCGTGAGCCATGCGTGCGCGTCGGTGCTCGCTGGTTATCTCCTTGGTTTCTTGTGTTCCTTCCATTTTTGCAAGCTTCCTCTCCATTCTCTAAGCAATTCCTGCCCTATAAAGCCTGAAACACTTAACATACGGATCACGGCATCAAATGGTATAAAGGAGAATTAAAATATACAAATTAAAGATCTCTAGAAAGCAAGTTTTCAACCATAGAACAAAACTAGGAAGGGATTGTAAAATCATGCAAATCATATGAATAAGTGGGTAAAGTCTTAATGAAACTAGTCAATTAAACACAAGATAAACCATAAAATAGTGGTTTATCAACCTCCCCACACTTAAACATTAGCATGTCCTCATGCTTAGCTCAAGGAGATAAAATAAATGAGTAGGGAAAAGTAAGACTCATGCAATGCAATGCAACCTATGAATGCAGCTAGATAATTAGCTACAGGTGCATACCAAGGAACTATTTCAGATACTGCATACAAGCTATCAAATTGAAAAGCATCATTGATAGGAGTAGAGTCATCCTTAATGTGCTCAGGGTGACTCAAGTGGTCTGCCACTAAATTCTGGTTACCACTCCTATCCTTAATTTCTAAATCAAATTCTTGCAGCAGCAGTATCCAACGTATTAGCCTTGTTTTGGACTTTTTTTTAGCTAATAAATATTTTAGAGCTGCATGGTCTGAGTACACTACTACCTTAGTACCAAGTAAATAGGCTCAGAATTTATCTAGAGTAAAAACAATAGGAAGAAGCTCTTTTTCAGTAGTAGTGTTATTAGACTGAGCAGCGTCTAAGGTCTTAGACGCATAAGCAATTACGAAAGGATCCTTACCTTCGCGCTGAGCTAACGCTGCTCCTACTGCATGGTTGGAGGCATCACACAGAATCTCAAATGGCTGGCTCCAGTCTGGTCCTCTCACGATTGGAGCTTGAGTCAGGGCGATCTTCAGCTTATCAAATGCTTGCATGCAATCCTCATTGAACTCGAACTCAATATCTTTCTGCAGTAGTCTGGATATAGGTAATGCTACCTTACTGAAGTCCTTAATGAATCTCCTATATAAACCAGCATGGCCAAGGAACGAATGGACTTCCCTCACGGAGGAGGGGTAAGGTAAACTAGAAATGACATCTACCTTTGCTGGATCTACAGAAATACCAGTATCGGAGACAACATGTCCTAGCACAATCCCTTGTTTTACCATAAAATGACACTTTTCAAAATTCAGTACAAGGTTTGAACTAACACACCTGTCTAATATTCTAGCTAAACCATCCAAGAAAAGGTTAAAGGAATCACCATATACGCTGAAATCATCCATAAAAACTTCCATACAGTTCTCAATAAGATCTAAAAAGATACTCATCATGCATCTTTGGAAAGTAGCCGGTGCATTACATAAGCCAAAAGGCATCCTCTTATATGCATACGTTCCAAAGGGACATGTAAAATTAGTCTTCTCTTGATCTTCAAGAGCTATATGAATTTGAAAATAGCCTGTATAACCATCTAAAAAGTAGTAATGGGATTTACCTGACAGGCGATCAATCTTTCTGATCAATAAATGGAAAGGGGTAATGATCCTTGCAAGTAGCTTGGTTGAGACGCCTATAATCAATGCAAACTCTCCATGAATTCTGCACTCTAGTTGTCAGGAGATCTCCATGCTCATTCCTTACTGTTGTGACTCTAGACTTCTTGGGCACCACTTGTACTGGACTGACCCATTCACTATTTGAGATGGGGTAGATAATATCTGCTTTAAGTAGCCTGGTCACTTCTTTCTTGACAACTTCTAAGATGGTGGGATTCAATCTTCTCTGGGGTTGATGGATAGGCTTTGATCCTTCTTCTAAGAATATCCTGTGCTCACAAACTTGAGGACTGATGCCTACTATATCCACCAAGCTCCACACAATTGCTTTCTTGTGTTTTCTCAGCACACTAAGTAGCTGCTCCTCTTGTTGGGAAGTGAATTCTCTTGCAATGATAACTGGGAACTTCTGATTATCCTCAAGGTAAGCATACTTGAGGTGTGGAGGAAGGGGCTTCAATTCCAATTTCTTCTTATGGCTAGGCTCTGGATTATCTTGAGCTAATGATAATGGCAAAGTGTCCTCATTATATTCAGAGGGTGTCCCCACACTTGGACCTTGCTCCATGTGCTTCTCTTTTGCTTCTTTTTGGTGAACTTCAGCTGCAGTTTCATTAATGATGTCGCACTGGAAGATAGAATGATCTTCCAGAAGGGGCTTCATAGCTTCATTTAAGCTGAAACTTACTGCTCTGCCATCTATCTCAAATGAGTAAGTTCCTGAGAATGCATCCAGCTTGAACTTTGAAGTCTTCAGGAATGGTCTTCCAAGCAGGATTGGTGATGGTCTTCCCGAGTCATTAGTAGGTATTTCCAAGATATAGAAGTCAATGGAAAATGTGAGCCCCTTAATGCTCACTAGTACATCTTCAGCAATTCCAACTATTGTAATAATGCTTTTATCTGCTAACACAAAACGAGCTGCCGACCTTTTTAAGGGAGGGAGCCTCAAAGTGTCATATATAGACAATGACATTATACTAACACACGCTCCTAAATCACACATGCGTTTCTACCATTTTGGGATCAAGTTCCATCTGCTTCCTGGACTTCCGTGAAAGGTGTGGAAATGGGATAAGAATGGTGCCACTTGTAGCTTCTGTATCATTTGGTGCTCTGTTCCTTGGCTGAACCGCTTCTTCTTCAACTATGTCTTGTTCATCTATGTCTTGTACATCCTCTTCCTCTTCAGCATCTTCCATTTCAACTAGGTCTTCAACTGGGGTGTGTTTTTGTGGGCTTGGCTCCTCCTGGGTCCTCTTTTGCAATGTAGTTCCAGACCTCAAAGTGATGTCATTGATGCCACCCTTGGGATTGGGTAAGGGTTGAGAAGGAATTCCACTGGAGCTTGAAGGCTGGTTGGTGGAAGCAGGTAATGAATCTATCCAGGAGACGAGGGCTTGTAAAGTGGCATTCAAACCATTTAGAGTGGAGTTCGGTGTAGTCTGCATGTCTTGTTGTCCTTGTGCAAGAGAACGAAGCATCTCATCATTTGATGAGGAAGGCGGATAAGTGATCTGAGGGGCCTGTTGTTGGTTGTGCTGGGGTCCTTGGGACTGCCTTAAGTGAGGTGCTCTGTAAGGCTAGTTCTAATTCTGCTGTCTGTTGTTGTTATTTCACCTCTGATTTCCATTGTTGTCTCTGCCTCCTCTGTTATAGTTGTCCTTCCAACCATGGTTGTAGTTATCTCTCCAACCCTGGTTAGAGTTGTCTTACAACCCTTGGTTATAGTTCCCACCTTGGTTGTAGTTCCCGCCTTGTTGATTGTATCCTTGATTTGGGCGGTCATAAAAGTTATGAGTAGCTGCCACGGTGTTGTCCTCTTGTTGGAGTTGCGGGAATTCATCAGTATAATAACTATAATCAGCACATATTTCGCATACTCTTTGGGGGACCAGCTGTTGGCTTTGTTGTAGTGGGGGAGACTATTGTTGTTGTTGTTGATTCAACTGCATCTGCTTCAGTAGGTTGGTCATTTCACATATAGCTTGTGTAACGGCAGTAGTCTCACTGCTAGAGGAAACCTCTGCAACAGTCTTTGACTGGCTGTTCCTGTGCCTGTGATTTCTGGTTGACTCAGCAAAGTCGCTGATCAGTTGCCATGCTTCATCTGCGGTCTTGTACTTTTTCAGAGAACCATTACTAGCACCATCTAGTGTAGTCTTATCCCGAGGCTTCATGCCTTGAGTGAAGTAGCTGATCAACACTAACTTTCAATCATATGACGAGGGCATGCGTCCAAAAGATTCTTGAAACGCTCCCAGTACTCATAAAGAGTTTCTGATTCACCTTGAACGATGCAGGAGATGTCTTTTCTCAATCTATCTGTAACTTCAGCTAGAAAGTATTTTTCCAGGAATTCTTTCCTGAGCGTATCCCAGTTGGTGACAGTTACTTCAGGTTGGGAGTAGTACCACTCCCTCGCCTTTCCCTCAAGAGAAAATGGGAAGGTGGTTAACAGAATAGAAGTTTCATTTGCTCCATGACGCTTAACAGTAGAACAGGCTATCTGAAAATCCCTGAGGTGATTGATAGGCTACTGAGCAGATAAGCCATGAAACTTGGGCATCAAGTTGATTAGCGCAGTCTTCAGCTCAAAATCTGTAGCCAGAGTTGGATGATGCACTTGATACGGCTGCAGTGTAAAATCTGGAACTCCAGCTTCCTGGAGAGTAATCCTCCTGGGTGCTGCCATGTTATCTTCACGTGAATCAACTGAATCAGTAGTAAAGGAGCTTGTTTCTTCCTCAGATGGCAGTTCAGATTTGCCCTTAGATGAGACTGGTGAATCGATAACAATCACTTCACCACCCTCAGAGGCTAACCGACGCCGAGCTCACCTAATACGTGAAAGAGTTCTTTCAATTTCAAGATCAAATGCGGCTAAGCTCGGATCAGGCAACGAACACGTCATTCAATGAAAGAAACATATAGCTCATGGTAATAAAATAAAATAAAATATGCAAATAAAAAAATAAAAATATGTACACTAATTAATAATTTAGCACACAATTGCAACTTCCCGACAACGGCACCAAAAATTGATGCGTGGCAGAAGTTAGAACAATTAAGAGATTATAATATAATAGAACAGCGTTGCGAGTATAGCTCTTAACCGGCAAAAATCCGCCTCATCAATTTAGAAAGGTTGTCACAAAAATTTAGAATAAAAATACTGGGAGTATGAGTCCCAGGTCGTCTCCCAACGAGTTGCTAGAAAGGGTGATAAGTTATTAATCAGGAGTTTTCCGAGAATTTTGATAGTTGAATGACAGAAAATAAATAATTGTAATTTAAAAGAGAAATATATATATATTCTAATTAAAAAGCCTTGACTGGGAGAATGATTAATCGGAAGTTCTATCCTTGTTGGAATTTTCTCGAGTGTAGTATAAAGAGGTTGTTATTTTCACTTAGTTAACCATTACTAAACAAAGGAAAGTCAAGTGATTGAGCTAACTCTTATTCGCAAATCCTAGTCCTCTTCCTTGGGAAGGTCTAGCGTTAGTAAATACAGAATTAGCCAATAACTTCCAATTTAACTAATCACTTGAGTATTCCAACTCAAGTGTCTCTTCTTAATCAACCCCATGTCAAGTAGGAAATCTACTCCATTGACATGAAAATTACTTGCATAGAATTAAATAGGGAATAAAAGAAAGGCATGATAGACAATAACTGCAATTTAATTAAATATAAAAGTAATCCTTTTCATTAACAATCCATGAAAATAATCCAATTGTAACTTTAAACAAGAATTAAGAATATGGAATAAATAAAAGAGTAAGGAAACAAACTAGAATAGTATCTTCAACGGAGGTGATGACTCTTCAATATCCCAAAAGCGAAAAGCAATAAACTATGAAACTATGAATGTAAAGAAAACCTAGAGGAAAAGTAATTTTCTCCCTAGATTCAGATCTAAAAACCTAAAACTACGCTAATGAGAATCTGTGTTGAGTCTCTGCATGTTCCCTGGCTCTAATCTGTGTTTCTGGGCCAAAAACTGGGTCAAAACTCGACCCGAAATTGCCCCCAGTATTTTCTGTTACTTTTGCAGATCGCGCATGTCACGTGTACGCGTCAGTCACACGTGCGCGTCGCTGGTTGTTTTGGCGTGTCACGTGTACACGTCAGTCACGCGCACGCGTCCTTGTGCAGATTCCAATCCATGCGTACGCGTCAGACCTGCACACGCGTCGCTGCAAATTTCTCCTTTCCGCACGCTCGCGTGAGCCATGCGTGCGCGTCGGTGCTCGCTGGTTGTTTCCTTGGTTTCTTGTGTTCCTTCCATTTTTGCAAGCTTCCTCTCCATTCTCTAAGCCATTCCTGCCCTATAAAGCCTGAAACACTTAACACACGGATCACGACATCGAATGGTATAAAGGAGAATTAAAATATACAAATTAAAGATCTCTAGGAAGCAAGTTTTCAACCATAGAACAAAACTAGGAAGGGATTGTAAAATCATGCAAATCATATGAATAAGTGGGTAAAGACTTGATGAAACCACTCAATTAAACACAAGATAAACCATAAAATAGTAGTTTATCAACCTCCCCACACTTAAACATTAGCATGTGATGCGCATAAACTAGTTATGCCACGATTTAGGAAATTGCACGATCGGCAAAATTCCTTCCGGCAAGTGCACCGGTTATCGTCAAGTAAAAACTCACAATAGAGTGAGGTCGAATCCCACAAGGATTATAATCTTGATGAGGCTGCTGATCCAAATTCTGTAACATTCATTGAGCCAACTTAGTGATAATCAAGTAATGACACATGACTCAACAAATTGAAATTCCAGACTCATCAATCCTTCAGGCCCAATCCATAAACCATGATATTCAATTGGGTTTCATACCAGAGTAAGTTTAAGTTAATGTTTGTGCTCAAATGCTAACTTAAACTGCAATATTTTTGGCCCAGAAACCTTTTCTAATAGTGGCGTTTAAGTTGCAGTTTAAGCTTAAATTGCAGCTTAAACGCCAGACACTTCCAGTGATGCCTTTTGTGGAAGCACGTTTAAGCTTCAGTTTAAGGCTAAACCGAAGCTTAAACGTGGAAATGGAAGAAGGCAGCCCTGGAGGGTCACTTAGTCGAACACGTTTAAGCTTCAGTTTAAGGTTAAACTGAAGCTTAAACGTGGAGATAGGAAAGGCAGCCCTGGAGGTCGAAGACGTTTAAGCTCCAGTTTAAGGTTAAACTGGAGCTTAAACGTGGAAATAGAGAAAGCCATCCTGGAAGTCGAACACGTGAAAATGGGAACAAAAGCAGTTTATAGGCATCTTCCTGGACTCCATTGGACTTCACAGTGTCGCAAATTCTCAGGAATTTTTTGAGATGTTGGTTTGGGTCTTCATTAGCACTCCCACCAAATGAACAATGATTCTCCACAAGTGATATTAGCTGTGGTTTGAGCTCAAAATTGTTGGCCTGAATGGGTGGTTTCTGAATGCTGCTACCACAATTCTCAGATGTTGGGTTTACAAACAAGTAATGACACAAGACTCAACAAATTGAAGCTCCAGACTCATCAATCCTTCAGGCCCAATCCCATAAACCATGATATTCAATTGGGTTTCATACCAGAGTAAGTTTAAGTTAATGTTTGTGCTCAAATACTAACTTAAACCGCAATATTTTTGGCCCAGAAACCTTTTCTAATAGTGGCGTTTAAGTTGCAGTTTAAGCTTAAACTGCAGCTTAAACGCCAGAAACTTCCAGTGATGCCTTTTGTGGAAGCATGTTTAAGCTTCAGTTTAAGGCTAAACTGAAGCTTAAACGTGGAAATGGAAGAAGGCAGCCCTGGAGGGTCACTTAGTCGAACACGTTTAAGCTTCAGTTTAAGGTTAAACTGGAGCTTAAACGTGTTCGACCTCCAGGATGGCTTTCTCTATTTCCACGTTTAAGCTCCAGTTTAAGGTTAAACTGGAGCTTAAACGTGTTCGACCTCCAGGATGGCTTTCTCTATTTCCACGTTTAAGCTCCAGTTTAAGGTTAAACTGGAGCTTAAACGTGTTCGACCTCCAGGATGGCTTTCTCTATTTCCACGTTTAAGCTCCAGTTTAAGGTTAAACTGGAGCTTAAACGTGTTCGACCTCCAGGATGGCTTTCTCTATTTCCACGTTTAAGCTCCAGTTTAAGGTTAAACTGGAGCTTAAACGTGTTCGACCTCCAGGATGGCTTTCTCTATTTCCACGTTTAAGCTCCAGTTTAAGGTTAAACTGGAGGTTAAACGCCACCTTCGCCCTTTCCTCAGCTTTCATGATTTTGGCGTTTAAGTTCCAGTTTAAGCTTAAACTGGAACTTAAACTCCACATGTGATATTCAAGCTTCCTTTATTGATTTTTGTTGCTTCCTTGCCTAGCCTCTTCTTCCCTGAAATCATCCAAACAACTGCATCAAAGGCTTGCAAATTTTCATGAGAATCTTCCATTCATAGCATGCAAGTAATATAACTAAAAACTCATGAAATTTGCATAAAAATCATACTGTTTGGATGGTTCATTGCTTTGTTATTCATTTAACCATTCTTGGTTACTTTAAGCTCAAGAAAGTGCATAAAACAACTAAAACTAACAGAAAAATGCTAGTGAAACTCGCCTAAGATGCCTTGGCATCAGCATGTCCTCATGCTTAGCTCAAGGAGATAAAATAAATGAGTAGGGAACCGAAAGACACGACCTTAAAAAAGATCGAGCTCAAGCAAAGGCACTGTTCATACTCTGGGTCGAGCTATCCGACCTAGGGAGATCGAAGATAAAACAACCGACCTCTTCAGGTCAGGACCTCGGCCTCTTCTTTAAAAGAGTTCGGCCAAATCGACAGGAGAGGCCTGAACAGGCCCAAATAAAGGGACACAGCCCAATCTAAAGGCAGTCAAAGCCTAGAAGGATAAGGGCGGTTCCCCTGAAGATAAGATGACCTCACTTAAAGATAAAGATAAGATAACTAACTTATCTTATCTAGAAAGGTCAGCCCGCACTACTATAAATACACTGGAGCACCCAGGTATAACTCATACTCTGATTCTACTAAAAACCTGCTTAAAGCCTATGCTAACTTAAGCATCGGAGTCTCTTGCAGGTACCACCCCCCTCCGGTGATCCAGGATCATCAGGACCTCCAAGTACTACAAGTCAGACATGACAGCTCCGGCTACAACTGCAGATCTCGACCGAGATCGACCTATAGTTTCAGGTAACCCTCAGAACAGGCAGGTATGGAGATACTTCTTCTATAGAAGTTAGAAGTGGGTGCAGTGAAGTCACCAAGAACCTTCGTTGAATCTCCTTCATTATTCTGTTCGGTTGCCATGCTTGTACTTTTGGTTTCTTGTTCAAAAAGTTCTGTGAGGTCTCTTCCAGAGTGTTATGCTTTAACTTGTTGCAAACGCTTCCTCAGGGTCCTCTCAGGTTCAGAATTAGGATCAAAGAATAGTTCTTTATCTCTGTTCCTGCACATAAACAAGAAAAAGAAGAACAAGTGATGCCAGGGCATCTTGGCTAATTTTACTAGCCTTTTCTTTATGTGTTTTAGGTAGTTTCATGCATTTTCTTAGGCAATAAGCAAGCATTTGGGTGGATATGCACTTATATCTTGATTCAAGCAAACATTGTGAATTTTACATGATTTCATGGGAATAATGCATGAATTGAATGATAAACTAGATGATGCATAATCTCATGATATAAGGCAAAGTTTCGATGCACTTTGTTTGTTTGGTTTCAGGGAAAAAGAAGCAAAGAAGAGCCACGTTAGTGCCACTAACGTGGCCATTAACGTAGAAGAGAAGCAAGCTTGCAACGTTAGTGGTGAATTTAACACCACTAACGCCTTCGAAGGCCATTTAAGCCCATGTTAGTCACCACATTAGTGCCATTCACGTGGGCACTAACGTGGAAGAAAGGAGAAGCTCCAACGTTAGTGGTGAAGTTAGCACTACTAACGTTAGAATGGCCAATAGACACCCACGTTAATAGAACATTAACACCACTAACGTGGGCATTAACGTGGAGCAAAAAGGGAGCCAACGTTAGTGACACTAACTTTGTCACTAACGTTGGAAAAGGCTAAGATAACCCACGTTAGTGGTAACGTTAATGCCACTAACGTGGGTGTTAACGTGGAGCAAGGAGAGAAAAAGTATATATAGGGGTAGTTTTGAACTAGATTGGGACCAGGGGATCCAGGATTGTAAACACTCTATTTTACTTTCTCTGTAATTCAGTTTTATTTTCATTGCATTTTTCATTTCCCATTTCCATCTCCAGAGCTATGAACAGCTAAACCCTTCTTCATTGGGTTAGGGAGCTCTGTTGTAATTCAATGGATCAATAATAGTTTTCACTCTTCTTCCTCTTTCTCTTCTCTTGATTTTCTTGAAAGCTTTCGATCTTCATACTAGTGGATAATTGCCTTGGAGGAGAAATTATTCATACTTGGATTTCCTAGGATCCTTGGAAGAGGAATGAGGAAATCATGCTAGAAATACTTTTTCATGTTGGACTGGGTTGGGGTTTGGATAGATATAGTGACATATAATCTTACCGACACTTTGATCCAGGAAAACATGTAGTATAATCAGTGATCGTACGTCATCTCTTCCCATGAGCAATTAGATCAAGGAATTGGGCAATTGTTCAAGCTTAGAGAGATTGGATTACCAAGGAATTGAGATCCAATCACTTAATATTGCCAAGAGATCAATGAAAGCATTGATTGAGGAAGAGATGAGAATGAACTTGATCCGGAGAATTACAATATCTCCTAAGCCCAATGAGCTTCCCCACTTCTAATCTTACCCATTCTTTAATTTCTGCTGTTTACTTTCATATTCACCATCCCCACTCCCATTTAAGATTCTGCAATTTAAGTTCCTGCACTTTACATTCCGCCATTTACTTTCAGCTATTTCTATTTCTTGTTATTTACTTTTCCCACTATTTAATTTTCTGCACTTCCCAATCCTATTTCGATTCAGCTCAACTTGAACAATCCTCTAATTAAAGTTGCTTAACCAATCAATCCCTATGGGATTCGACCTCACTCTTCTGTGAGTTTTTACTTGACGACATTCGGTATATTTGCAGAGGAAAATTTGTAGTGATACAAGATTCCGTGCATCAAGTTTATGGCGCCGTTGCCAGGGATTGATTTTGTATTGACAATGATTAAATTAGAGGATAACTATATTGGGCAATTTTCTTTTCCTTTGTTGAATTGTGTCGTTTCTGTTATTTTAATTTCAGTCTCAGCACTTTTACTTTTATTTTATTGCTTATTTACATTTCTACATAACTAATCCACTAACTGTTTGATAAATTGCACCATTCACACTAACCATAATCTTAACAAGAGTGATTCCTTCACTTTTCTCTTGTTTGTGTGATTTGCTAATTGTATGACAAGTAGAAGAAGAGGAGCTTCAACCTCTTTTGAATCTGAACCTGAGAGGACATTCCTTAGATTAAGGAGGGAAGCAAGAGGAAAGAGGGTTATTGGTGTAGAGGAAGAAGAAGAGGACTTGGATATGAATATGGAGGATGATGTGGAGAACCATCATGAGGAAGAGGCACATAATCATGTTAGAGAGCGTGTAGCTAATCATGCTGGGCATGAGAGAAGAGTTCTAGGCTCTTATATCAACCCAAACTCAGGAAACTATGGAAGTAGCATACTAAAACTAACCATTCATGCCAACAACTTTGAGTTAAAGCCTCAACTCATCACCCTTGTTCAAAACAATTGTACATTTGGAGGTAGTGCCCAGGAAGACCCCAACCAACATCTAACCACATATGTGAGAATTTGTGACACAGTGAAGACCAATGGGGTCCATCCTGACACCTACAAACTGCTTTTGTTCCCCTTTTCTCTCAGGGACAAGGCAGCAAAGGGGCTAGAATCCTTTCCTAAGAAAAGCTTGACAACTTGGGAGGAGGTGGTGAACAAGTTCTTGGGAAGATTCTACCCTCCCCAAAGAGTTAACAGGTTAAGGGCAGAGGTACAAACATTCAGGCAACAAGATGGTGAAACTCTCTATGAAGCATGGGAGAGATACAAGGAGTTGACAAGAAAATGCCCCCCAGACATGTTTAATGAATGGGTGCAGTTGCACATTTTCTATGAAGGTTTGTTACAAGAGTCAAAGAAGGCCTTAGATCACTCTTTAGGAGGCTCCCTCAATAATAAGAAGACAATTGATGAGGCCATAGACATCATAGAAACTGTGGCCAATAATGAATACTTCTATGCCTCTGATAGAAACTCAAACAGAGGGGTGATGGAATTGAATCACATGGATGCATTGCTAGTTCAAAACAAGTTGATCACCAAGCAATTGGCTGACCTCACCAAGCAAATAGAGAGGAACCAAGTTACAGCAGTCAATGTCCAACCACCACCTTAAGAAAGGGTGAATGCAGAGGAAGAAGGTGATTGGGAGCAAGCCAATTATGTTGGAAACTCATTAAGACAATCCTATGATCCACACTCCAAAACCTACAACCCTGGTTGGAAGAACCACCCAAACTTTGGGTAGGGAAACCAACAAAACCAGAACCAAGATCATAGACCTCACAACTCAAACCATTACAATAACTCCACCTACCAACAACCCAACTGTTCATACCATGGGTCGAGCTATGTGAGCCAGGCCAATAAAGATAAAAACGACCGACCTCTTAAAGGTCGGTCGACACCATCCTCTCCCTAAAGAGATCGGCCAAGTTGCCATGAGGGCCCAAGTAGGCCCAAAGCAGAAGATCACAACCCACATAAAGGTGGCTGGCTTAAGATAAGGGGACTCACCCACAAAAGATAAGATAAGATAACAAACTTATCTCAAAGGAGGTCATCCCAGACTACTATAAATACACTGGAGCACCTAGGTATAACTCATACTCTGATTCTACACAAAAAACCTGCTCAAAGCCCATGCTAACTTAAGCATCGAAGTCTCTTGCAGGTGCCACCCCCTCTGGTGATCAAGGATCAGCAGCACAACCAGATCCAACAAGTCGGACACAACAGCTCCGGTCACAATAGCAGATCTCATCCGAGATCAACCTTCAGTTTCAGGTAAATCTCGGAACATTGGCGCCATTGCCGGGGAACCTGGAAGTCATCCCATCGTCATGGAGGACAACCTTGACAACGATCATAATTCTGGCTTGGACGACAGGACACCGCACAAGAACACGGATACCATACCAAAGGATATACCTCAAAATAAGGGAGACAAACAACCCCCAAATATTGAAATCTTGGAAGCTATCCGCGAGCAACAACATCGACTAAAACAACTTGAACAAGAAGCCGACCGACAGCGGGATGCTGAACAAGACCTTTGGAGAGAAACCAGACGGCATCGAGAACTGGAGGACAAGCTCCTAAAGCTCGAAGCCGATCTCAAAACCAAGATCACTTGAACCGGCCACGAAGATAGCCCCCACAAGGACCAAGATCCGTTCACAAAAGAGATCATGAAAGGTAAAGTTCCAAAGGACTTCAAATCCCTTGACATGACCCTGTACGACGGTACGTCTGATCTGAGCCATCATCTCAGCAATTTCAAAAGTCGAATATATCTTACGGATGCCTCAGATGCAATCCGTTATAAAGCCTTCCCGACTACTTTGACCAAGAAGGCAATCAAGTTGTTCGACAGCTTGCCGCCAAGATCAATAGCAAGATTCGATGACCTCACCAAGAAATTCTTAGCTAGATTCTCCATCCAGAGAGACAAAGCCAAGCATGCGCCAAGCTTGCTAGGGATTAAGCAAGGAGATCGGGAAAGCCTCTGCAACTATATGGAAAGATTCAATAAAGCATGTCTGGACATACAAAGTCTGCCGATAGAAGCAGCCATCATGGGTCTCATCAATTGCCTACAAGAAGGATCCTTTAGTCACTCCATATCCAAAAAGTACCTTACATCTCTGAACGAAGTACAAGAGTGGGCAAAAAAATACATTAATATGGAGGAAATCTCTCGATTAGGAGAAACCTCAAAATCCAGATTCTCCTACCCATCTCGGGACAAGGATAAAGAGTCTAGAAAAAAAGAAGACCAGCCTACTGAAAAACCTAGAAAATACCTTAAATACACTCTCCTCAGGGTGTCACTTGTGGATGTCTATAGAGAAATATGTAATATTGAGAAGATCCCGCCACCTCGTCCGATTAAGCATAAAAGAGGAGGAAGTCGGATAGAGTATTGCGAATACCACCAAGTCTACGGGCACCATACCAATGAGTGCTACGACCTAAAGAATGCTATAGAGAAGCTAGCCCGAGAAGGAAGACTAGATAGGTTCCTAGCCAACAAAACAGACGAACGAAAGCAGCGAAGAAGGGACGAAGAAGTCGGACGAGCTGAACGTCCCCCTCACGTCCCTGAGAGGCATGTTTACATGATAAATGGAGGATTCGCAGGAGGAGGGATCTCTAAGTCATCCCGCAAAAGATACCTCAAAGAGGTGTACCATGTCGGAGGAGGGGACAGTCACCCGACCTCCCCACTATTATCTTCACTCAAGAAGACACTGCAGGCATCATCCCAGGGCATGATGACCCCATAGTCATTACAATCATACTAGCTAATGCCAATCTCCACCGAACACTGGTAGACCAAGGAAGCTTCGCAGATATCCTGTTCAAATCCGCCTTCGACAAGCTCGGCTTACATGAAAAAGAGCTCAGAGCGTATCCGAATAGTTTATTCGGGCTCGGAGATTCTCCAATTCAACTGCTAGGGTACATTCCACTTCACACAACCTTTGGAAAAGGAGCTCGGTCTAAGACATTAAGCATAGACTACATAGTAGTCGACATAAGCTCAGCCTACAATACTCTGATAGGTCGGACAACTCTGAACCAGCTCGCTACGGTGGTCTCCACTCCCAACCTATGCATGAAGTTCCCAACCACAGAAGGGATAGCTACCATAAAAGGAGACCAAAAACTCGCGCGATGCTGTTATAACAAGAGTCTGAACCTTAATGGCGACCCTAGAGGAAAGGAAACTAATACTATAGAACTCGGGGGAATTCGAGCTCGTGAAGAACTTCGCCCGCAACCAAAAGGTGAAACCAAAGAAGTTCAAATTGGAGACACTCAAGACAAAACAACAAATATAGGGGCAAATCTAAAAGAGGACCTAAAGGAACTACTAATAAAGCTCCTAAAGGATAACTCTGACCTCTTTGCATGGAAGGCCGCGGACATGCCAGGTATAGATCCTGGACTAATGAGCCATAAATTGGTAGTATATCCTGGATCCCGACCAGTACAACAGAAGCGTAGGAAGCTCGGTCCAGAAAGGTCCCAAGCTGTGGAAGAACAAGTACAAGCCTTGCTCGAGGCGGGGTTCATAAGGGAGGTTAAGTACCCATTATGGCTAGCAAACGTTGTCTTGGTAACAAAGTCAAATAGAAAGTGGCGGATGTGTACCGACTACACGGACCTTAATAAGGCCTGCCCAAAGGACCCCTACCCGCTCCTAAATATAGACACTCTAGTGGATGCCTCTTCCGGATACAAGTACCTCTCCTTCATGGATACCTATTTGGGATACAACCAAATTCCAATGTATCCACCCGACCAAGAAAAGACCTCGTTCCTAACTCCAAAGGCAAACTACTGCTATATAGTCATGCCCTTCGGACTCAAAAACGAAGGGGCTACCTACCAAAGACTAATGAACAAAGTCTTCGCCAATCATATCGGAAAGCTAATGGACGTATATGTCGATGACATGTTGGTAAAAACACAAAGCGAGGAAACGTTGCTATCCGACCTCACTAAAGTGTTCGATACCATAAGAAAGTATGTGATGAGACTTAATCCCGTAAAATGCACTTTTGCAGTAGAAGCTGGAAAATTCTTGGGCTTCATACTCACCCAAAGAGGGATCGAAGCAAACCCAGATAAGTGCCAGGCCATACTTCGCTTGAAAAGTCCGACCTATGTCAAAGAGGTACAGCAGCTCAATGGAAGACTAGCGGCTCTGTCTAGGTTCCTAGCTGGATCAGCCTTAAGATCTCTCCCCTTCTATGCAACATTAAA
>NC_029793.2:94908088-94927619 GCF_000816755.2 Arachis ipaensis
TCGAGTGGACTCCAGAATGCGAACAAGCCTTTCAAGACTTCAAAAATTTTTGGGGCAACCACCCGTCCTTACTCGACCCCGAGAAGGCGAAGAACTTATACTATACCTCACTATAGGAAGTCAGGCAATAGCATCAGCATTAGTCAGAGAAGACGAAAGTGGGCAACAACCCATCTACTTCATCAGTAAGGCTTTACAAGGGGCAGAACTAAACTATCAAAAGATAGAAAAGTTTGTCTATGCCCTTATACTCACTTCTCGACGACTCCGCCTATACTTCCAAGCCCACACTATCAGGGTACGGACTAACCAGCCCATAAAAGGTATTTTACAGAAAACAGACTTAGCTGGAAGAATCCTACAATGGGCAGTTGAGTTATCAGAATTCGACCTCAAATATGATGTTCGGACAGCTATTAAGTCACAGTACCAGGCCGACTTCATCGCAGAGTACACTGACACCCCGGGCACACCCACAGAGTGGAGCCTTTATGTAGATGGCTCCTCGAATAAAATCGGGAATGGTGCGGGCGTCATCTTGGAAAATGATCAGGGAACCCAAATTGAGCTCTCATTAAAGTTTGAGTTTCCCGCTTCAAATAATCAAGCTGAATACGAAGCCTTACTGGCTGGTTTGAAGCTGGCTAGGGAGGTAGGAGCTCAAAAGCTTACCATTTTTAGTGATTCACAGGTAGTCATCTCACAAATAGAAGGAAGATACCAGGCCAAGGATCCCACTATGAAGAAGTACTTAGACAAGACCAAAGAACAACTCGGACAATTCATGGGATTTGAGATCCGACACACAACCAGAGAACAAAATGCCCGAGCTGATGCACTTTCAAAACTAGCCAGTACCAAACCAGGGGGTAACAATAGAAGCCTCATCCAAGAAACACTCCGAAGCCCATCGACCTGGGAGGAAGAAAAGACCCTAGCCATATCAGAATAGGATCAAGGATGGATGACGCCCATAATCAACTACCTCAAATCAAAAGCGCTTCCCACAGACAAAAAGGAGGCAAAAAGGTTAGTACGAGAAGCACAGTACTACACCATAGTGCACGACGTCCTATATAGGAGAGGAATCTCTACACCCCTCCTAAAATGCGTCCCGACCTCCGCTACAAGGGAATTCCTAGAAGAGGTTCACAATGGCATGTGTAGCAACCACCTCGGGGCGCGAGCTCTTTCCAGAAAGGTACTCTGAGCTGGGTTCTATTGGCCGGCCTTGGAAAAGAAAGCAACAGAATTTGTCAAAACATTTCCCACATGCCAGAAGCACGCGAATTTTCACATCGCCCCACCCGAAGAACTCATTAGTGTCACTTCACCCTGGTCATTCGCAAAATGGGGGCTCGACCTCCTCGGACCCTTCTCCCTGGGATCAGGGCAAGTTAAGTTACTCATTGTTGGAATAGACTATTTCACAAAATGGATTGAGGCAGAACCTTTGGCCACTGCCATAGCCCAAAGATGTCGGAAGTTCTTATACAGAAACATTGTCACAATGTTTGGGGAGCCACATTCCACCACCACAGACAATGGCACTCAATTTACCGACACGGGCTTCAGAAATCAGGTAGCTGATTTGAAAATCAAGCACCAGTTCACCTCTGTAGAGTGCCCACAAGCCAATAGATAGGCGGAAGCTGCCAACAAAGTTATTTTGGCCAGGTTAAAACGGAGGTTACAGGACGCCAATGGGGCTTGGGCTGAAGAGCTCCCGCAAGTCCTATAGGCATACCGGACAACACCACATTCAACCACTGGAGAATCACCATTCTGGCTTGCTTACGGAATAGAGGCAATGATTCCCGTGGAGGTAGAAGAAAGATCTCCTAGAATGATCCTCTACAGTGAAGAAACCAACTCCCAAGCTCAATGAGAAGAGATTGACTTACTTCCAGAAGTCCGAGAAAGAGTCCAGATTAGAGAGGAAGCTCTAAAACGTCGAATGGCGCTGAGATATAATCAGAGAGTAATCCAACGAAGCTTCACCACCAATGATCTCATATTAATCCAAAATGATATCGGAGCAGGTCGGTCAGGAGAAGGGAAGCTAGCAGCTAACTGGAAAGGACCATACCGAGTAGCAGAAGTACTGGGGAAAGGTTACTACAAGGTGTCCAACCTCGAAGGGAGAGAGCCACCAAGGTCATGACATGCCTGTAACCTAAGAAGGTACTATAGATAGAAAAAGGGGTCTTAGGTCAAGGCACGCTCTTTTTCCTGAAAAGATTTTTTAATGAGGCGCCAGGCCAAGATCAAATAAACTGCCCGACCTATAAGGGTAAGCACTCACATGTACATACTTATATTTATGTTTTATCTTATTATTATTTGAATAAAAGTCACCAATTTCCTAAAACGTTTCCCACCAAGATGCATTAATATGAGCTCATAAAACGCAAAAATTCGTCACCCGATTACTAAAAGGTCGGCAAGGTGAAAACCAAATTCATCGCCCGATTACAAAGAAGTCGGTAATGTGAAGCGGTAAAGGCAAGTTAATGCAAGAAGTTATAAAAAGTAACCCATAAAAAGTGACCTGACGAGGTCTGACTAAAAATGGATTACTAAAAATAACTTAAGAAGGTCCGACAAAGAAGTCAGACCAATGAAAGGATCACTAAAAAGGGATAAAGACACCTTGCAAAGGTAAAAAATGCTTTGCTGAAAGGTACAAGTCTGGCAAAAAAGACAGTTACTTAAAAAGCAAAGGCACAAGTCGAAACAATGCTAAAAAGTCATCCAAACAAACTATAAAGAAAAGGTTCCCCAGCAGGAACACTACCTAAAAAGTTGTTGGAACATGACTAAAAAGCCCGCCCAAAGAAGTCATACAGGTCGGCACCCAAAAGGACATAACCTAAAGGGAAAAATACGACCTTAACAAGAACAAGTGAAAAGCCAAAAAGGTTGAAAAACAACTTAAGGCTCAAAGGTACTTAGCTAAAAAGGATACAACTCTGCTTAAAGAGAGCACGATCTCAAATTGAGGCTAAAAAGTCGTCCAAAGCAAACTAGAAAGGAACTATACCTAAAAAGTTATAATGACTTGACTAAAAAGCCCGAACGGCAACCTAAAAGGCAAATTCAACCAAAGAGCCCGAACGGTTAGGAGTAAGGTAGCCGACCAAAAGGATCAGACAAGGCAAACTCCCTCCAAGCAAAGGTTGCAAAACAACCTCCAAATATATACATCTTGAAACTGATAAAAATCATCAATTAAAAACATTAAAAGACTCAAAGGCTGCCTAAAAGGCAGCCCAAGAGTTTATATGTTTGTTTTTCAAAATAAAAGTTGCACAAAAACAACCAAATGTCAACTCAAATATAAATAGGACTGGCAAAAACATAAGCAAGTTCAAAAGGTCCACAAGTCAGACTATAATATAAAAGTTTATAGAAGATCCAAATTCTCCCCAGTAGTAGCATCCTTGGATGGAGGAGGAGGAATGGTCGAGATCGGGACAGCATCAACAGTTCCATCCGGCCGGTTCAGAATCTGCACATCAGGCTCGGGCTCTGGATGGTCGACCTCTGAAGGGATGGAAGAAGCTGAGGCTGATGAGGCTTTACCTGGTGGAACAATAGGAGGACCCTCATCCTATCATTAGGGGCAGGAACGATCTTGCCATCCACCACCACATTATCCATACTGAACAAGGTGAGGTCGGCCTCAGGAGGAATAACTCAGACTTGAGCTTTGAGGATCTCAAACATATCAGTCATACTGTTTACCATGTGTCCCTGAAGCTCAGCATAATCATCTTGGGCCGATTGAAGTCTCTCTTTTGTATTTAGCAGCTCGCCATAAGTCCAGGTATAGCTCTGCTTATACTTTTTTGCAGCTTCATCAGCCAAGTTAGCAGCTGCCTCTGCCGTAATAGCACGATCCTTTTCCTTCTCCACATCAATTTCCAACTTTGCAATCTTGGCATCAAGCTCATCCTTCAGATCCTTCACCCTATCAAATTCAGTCCAGGCATCCTCCAGAAAGGCCTTCGTAGCATGGACGGGGGACTCCCTAACAACTCGAGACAAGGCCGCACCCACATTGGCCATCCGAATGCTATTACTTGTTATGAAGTCGAGGTGATGAAGGATTGAGACGTCGTCCATAGGGACTTTACCATATGGAGCAATCAATTCTGTGGCAAAAGCTATGCCATCAAACTCTTTATCACTCAAATTATAAGTCCCAACAGTTTTTTGCCTTTTGGGAGGGGGACTGATGATTGGACTTTTGTGTGGTTTAGAATTCACAAATGAATTCTCATTGCAAGTATAGTTTCTAAACCGAACAATAATCCTTTCATACAAAAATTTGTTTGTCACAAGTACAAACCCCTAAAATCTATAAACTGAAGTATTCAAACCTCGGGTCGTTCTTCCTAGGAATTGCAGTAAAGTGCCTTGTTATTGGTTATGGAGCTATGTCTGGGGTTTTTGAGATATTAGACATGAAAGGTAAATGGCAATGAAAATAAACTAACAACTAGAAAGCTCTTGGCAAGGTTGTGAGAATTAGAAGTCCTATCCTAGTTATCCTCCTCAATTGTGACCACAATTATCCGTTGCTACCACTTAGTTAACCTCTAACTATGGAGGAAAGTCAAGTGGATGAATCAACTTGATTCCACAAGTCCTAGCCAACTTCCAAGGGAAAGACTAGCTTTAGTGGTATCCAAATCAATTAGCAACTTCTAATTATCAATCAACAAAGGAATTAGATAATTCAAGCGTCACTAATTACTCCACCTAGGCCAAGAGAAACAAAATCTACACTAAAATCCAACCAAGCATTTCATCAAACACTTGGGAGGCATTGATAAACCATTATTTTATGGTTTATATTGTGGTTAATTGAGTGGTTTTATCATATCCTTATCCCCTTATTCATTAAATTAGCACGTATTTACAATTCCTTCCCAAAAATACTTCATGGTTGAAAACTTGCTTCTTAGAGACTTTTAAATATGTATTTTAATTCTCCTTCATTCCATTCGATGCCGTGATATGTGTGTTAAGTGTTTCAGGCTTTATAGGGCATGAATGACTTGGAGATTAGAAAGGAAGCTTGCAAAAATGGAAGGAACACAAGAAATTGAGGAGATGACCAGCGAGAAGTGACGCGAACACATGGCTCACGCGACCGCGCGACATAGAGGAAATTGCAGTGACGTGGACGCATGGCTCACGCGACCGCGTGAACTGAAAACAGCACAAGTGACGCGAATGCATGGACAACGTGCACGCGTGGCAAGGCAAGACGCTGGATGACGCGAACGCCTGGATGACGCGATTTGCAGAATCTGCAGAATTCGCTAGGGGCGATTTTGGGCCCTGTTTTGACCCAGTTTTCGGTCCAGAAAAGCAGATTAGAGCCGGAGAACATGCAGAGACCAAAAACAACATTCATTCCGCATAATTTTAGTTTTAGATAAAAAATTACTCCTCCTCTAGGTTTTCTCTCTACACATTGATAGTTCTTAGGATTTCGTTTTTATTGCTTTTTGGATTGGGATATTGAGAAGAGTTATTACCTCCGCCAAGACTTCATTATTCTAGTTTGTTTTCCTTACTTGTCTCTTACTCTTCCATGTCCTTAATCTATTCAGAGTTACTATTAGATTATTTTTAGAATTTATTAATACAAGAACTATTTTTATTTTTAATTGGTTTCCTTGATTATTATTATTTATCATGTTTCTCCTTATTTCTTTCCCTTATTTTGTGAAATTTACATTCATAATGAGCGAGTAGTTCCATAACTTGATTGGGAGATGATTGAAAGGAGAACCTTGAGTTGGAATATTCAAGAGAAAAATTGTAATTGGGTTTATTGTTGGATCGCCCTCTAGTCACTGACACTAGTCCTTCCCAAGGGAGAGGATTAGGACTTGTGAATAGAAATTTCCTTCCAACTTGCTTGACTTTCCTTTACCTAGTGAAGGATAACTAAACAGAACAACCTTCAATTATCATTTTAATCTTGAGAGAACTCCATCAAGGATAGGGCTTCCAACTAATCTACTCCCAGTCAAGGTTTTTATTTAAATTACATAATTTCTCTGATTTAATTTCCTGTTTATCAACTCAACCACTTTAGAAAATATCTGATTAATACAATAGCACACCTTTCTGCAACTCGTTGGGAGACGACCTGGGATTCATACTCCCAGTATTTTAATTTTAATTTTGTGACAACCCCTTCTAAATTGATAAGTGGATTTTCGGCTGGTTAAGAAATGTACTTGCAACGTATCTCTTATAATAAATTCTTAACTCGCCAATTTCTGCCATGTCAATTTTTGGCGCCGTTGCCGGGGAGTTGCAATAGAGTGCTAAGTTATTGATTGGAATTTATTTATTTGCATTTTATTTTATTTTGCTACTATGAGCTGCATGTTTCTTTCGTTAAATGACGCGTTCACTTCCTGATCCAAGCTTGTCAGTATTTGATCCTGAGATTGAAAGAACTATCTCACGAATAAGGCAAGCTCGACGTCAGTTAGTCCTCTCCGAGGGTGAATCTGAAACGTCACTTGAGGAAGAAACAAGCTCCCTTTCTACTGATTCGGTTCATTTACGTGCAGGTGACATGGCAAAACCTAGGAGAGTTACTATCCAGGAAGCTGGAGCCCCTGATTTCACAATGCAACCGTTTCAAGCGCATCACCCAGCAGTGGCTACAGACTTTGAAATAAAGACTGCACTGCTCAACTTGATGCCTAAGTTTCATGGCTTACCTGCTCAAGAGCCTATCAAGCACCTTAGGGATTTCCAGGCAGCCTATTCTACTATCAGGCGAGATGGTGCAGATGAAACTTCTATTCTATTGAAAGCCTTCCCATTCTCTCTTGAGGGGAAAGTGAGAGAGTGGTACTACACTCAACCCGCAGCAACTGTTTCTAACTGGGATACGCTTAGAAGAGAATTTTTGGAAAAATTCTTCCTAGCTGAAGTTACTGACAAACTGAGGAAAGACATTTCCATGATTGTTCAGGACAAATCCGAAACTCTCTAGGAATATTGGGAGCGCTTCAACAACCTTTTTGAAGCATGTCCCCACCATATGATTGACAAGATAGTGTTGCTCGGCTACGTCACACAGGGCATAAGGCCCCAAGATAAGACCACATTGGAAAGTGCTAGCAATGGGTCTATGAAAAAGTACAAGACCACTGATGAGGCATGGCAATTGATCAGCGACTTAGCTGAATCTACAAGGAATCACAAGCAGAAACAAGGCCGGTCAAGGGCTGTTGTAGAGGTATCTCCTAGCAAAGAAACTACTGCTTTGACTCAGAGTATATATGAAATGACCAACTTACTAAAGCAGATGCAGTTGAGTCAACAACAAGCACAGCAAAGCCAACAGTTAGTCCCACAGAGAGTGTGTGGGATCTGTGCTGATTACAGCCATTACACTGATGAATGTTCGCAGCTCCAGCAGGAAGACAACACTGTGGCAGTCACTCATAACTTCTATGACTGCCCCAACCAAGGGTACAATCAAGGTGGTAGCAACAACCATGGATGGAAGGACAGTTCTAACCAAGGTTAAAGAGATAATTCTAACTAGAATTGGAGGGACAACAATAACAGAGGAGACAGAGACAATCAAGGATATCAGAGGTTGAATAATAACAACAACAGGCAGCAGAACCAGAACCAGCCTTACAGAGCACCTCACCTGAGGCAATTCCAAGGACCATAGCACAACCAACAACAAGTTCCGCAGATCACTCAATCTAGTTCCTCTCCGAGTGACGATGCTCTTCAATCCATTGCACAAGGACAAAGGAACATGGAAAGTTCACTTAATGGCCTAGCATCCGCTATACAAGCTCTCATCTCTCAGCTGGCACCACCCAATACTTCAAACACTCAACAGGCAAGCTCTAGTGGAATTCCTTCTCAAACCTTACCCAATCCAAAGGGTGGCATCAATGCCATCACCCTAAGGTCTGGAACCACACTGCAAGAGAGGAATCAGGAGGAGCCAATCCCATCAGAACACGCCTCAGCTGAAGAGGTGGTAGAAGTAGAGGATGCTGAAGAGGAAGAGGAAATACAAGACATGGTTGAAGGAGAAGAAGTTAAACCACAGGAAGAAGCACCAAAGGATGCAGGCGCTGCAGAAAATGCCCTCCCTATTCCATTTCCACAAATTGCAAGGAAGCCCAGGAAGCAGATGGAACTTGATCCCAAAATGGTAGAGATCAAAAAGGTTGAGGTAACTGTTCGCCTTTTTGATGTTATTCAGTAGGTACCTAAATACGCAAAGTTTCTAAAAGATTTATGCATACATAAAGACAAAATTAATGAATTAGAAACTATTCCTTTAGGTAGTTCTATATCTGCTTTAATGGGAGGTATACCTGAAAAGTGTAGTGATCCAGGTCCATGTATGGTTAATTGTACTATTGGTGGTGTGATATTTTCTGACTGCATGTGTGATCTAGGAGCATGTGTTAGTATAATGCCTTTGTCTATATATGATACTTTGAGGCTCCCTCCCTTAAAAAGGTCGGCAGCACATTTTGTGTTAGCAGATAAAAGCATTATTACAGTGGTTGGAGTTGCTGAAGATGTATTAATGAGCATTAAGGGGCTCACATTTCCCATTGACTTCTACATTCTGGAAATGCCCCCTAATGACTCAGGAAGGCCATCATCAATCCTGCTTGGAAGACCATCCTTGAAGACTTCAAAATTCAAGCTGGACGCATTTTTTGGAACTTATTCTTTTGAAATAGATGGCAGAATAGTGAAGTTCAGTTTAAATGGAGCTATGGAGCACCTTCCGGATGATTATTCTATCTCCCAGTGTGACATCATAGATGAAACCGTGGCTGAAGTTCACCAGGAGGAGTTAGAAGAGAAGTACACAGGACAAGGTCCTAGTGTGGGGACACTCTTGGAGGACAATGAGGGCACTTTGCCATTATCACCAGCCCCAGATGATCCAGAGCCTGACCATGAGCAGAAATTGGAATTAAAGCCCCTCCCTCCACACCTCAAGTATGCTTACCATGAGGACAAGCAAAAGTTTCTAGTTATTATTGCAAGGGAACACACTTCCCAACAAGAAGAACAGCTACTCAGTGTGCTGAGAAAACACAAAAGAGCAATTGGATGGAGCTTGGCAGACATAGAAGGCATTGGTGCACGAAATTGTGATCATCAATAGTGGCGCCAAAGACTTGGTGCTCTCAAATGTGAATCACACTTTGTCACAACTTCGCACAACTAACCAGCAAGTGCACTGGGTCGTCCAAGTAATAAACCTTACGTGAGTAAGGGTCGATCCCACGGAGATTGTCGGCTTGAAGCAAGCTATGGTCACCTTGTAAATTTCAGTCAGGCAGATTCAAATGGTTATGGTGAATTGATTATAAAATTATAAATAAAATATAAACTAGGATAGAGATAATTATGTAATTCATTGGTGAAAATTTCAGATAAGCGTATAGAGATGCTTTCGTTCCTCCTGAACCTCTGCTTTCCTGCTGTCTTCATCCAATCATTCCTACTCCCTTCCATGGCAAGCTTATGCAGGGCATCACCATTGTCAATGGCTACATCCCGTCCTCTCAGTGAAAAACTGTCACCGCACGGCTATTCATCTGTCGGTTCTCGATCATACTGGAATAGGATTCAGTCATCCTTTTGCGTCTGTCACTACGCCCAACACTCGCGAGTTTGAAGCTCGTCACAGCCATCCCTTCCCAGATCCTGCTCGGAATACCACAGACAAGGTTTAGACTTTCCGGATCTCAAGAATGGCCCCCAATAATTCTAGCCTATACCACGAAGACTCTGATCTCATGGAATGGAAGGCTCGGTTGTCAGGCGAGGCAACCATGCGTCATGAACCAGAAGGCTAAGAGATATGCACTTAAGCGATTGCAAGTAGAACGGAGGTGGTTGTCAGGCACGCGTTCATGGGTGAGAATGATGATGAGTGTCACGGATCATCACCTTCCTCAGGTTGAAGAACAAGTGTATATCTTAGATAAGAAATAGTCTTGAGTTGAATAGAAAAACAATAGTACTTTGCATTAATTCATGAGGAACAGCAGAGCTCCACACCTTAATCTATGGTGTGTAGAAACTCTACCGTTGAAAATACATAAGAACAAGGTCCAGGCATGGCCGAGAGGCCAGCCTCCATGATCTCAGAACTAAACGTTCAATGATGTTCCAAAAGATGTAAATACAATAGTAAAAAGTCCTATTTATGCTAAACTAGTTACTAGGGTTACAGAGATAAGTAAATGATGCAGAAATCCACTTCCGGGGCCCACTTGGTGTGTGCTTGGGCTGAGCATTGAAGCTTTCACGTGGAGAGGTCTTTCTTGGAGTTAAACGCCAGTGTATAACCTGTTTTTGGCGTTTAACTCCACTTTGCAACCTGTTTCTGGCATTTGACTCCAGAATAGGGCAGAGAGCTGACGTTGAACGCCAGATTGCATCATCTAAACTCCGGCAAATATAGACTATTATATATTGCTGGAAAGCACTGAATGTCTACTTTCCAACGCAATTGAGAGCGCGTCATTTGGAGTTTTGTAGCTCCAGAAAATCCACTTTGAGTACAGGGAGGTCAGAATCCAATAGCATCTGCAGTCCTTCTTTAACCTCTGAATCTTATTTTTGCTCAAGTCCCTCAATTTCAGCCAGAAAATACCTGAAATCACAGAAAAACACACAAAATCATAGTAAAGTCCAGAAATGTGATTTTTATTTAAAAACTAATAAAAATATACTAAAAACTAATTAAATCATACTAAAAACTATGTAAAAACAATGCCAAAAAGCGTATAAATTATCCGCTCCTTCACGCCACAAGTACATGGTTAGGTACAGCTTGGTTTAGCCGCTTAGTCTAGGATTTTATTCCTTTAGGCCCCCCTATCCACTGATGCTCAAAGCCTGGGATCCTTTTTATTACCCTTGCCTTTTGGTTTTAAGGGCTATTGGCTTTTTCTGCTTGCTTTTTCTTTTTCTTTCTCTCTTTTTTTTTTTGCCATTTTTCTTTCTTTTTCTTTTCCTGTAAGCTTTGTATTCGCTACTTTTTCTTGCTTCAAGAATCAATTTTATGATTTTTCAGATCATCAAATAACATTTCTCCGTTTTTATCATTCTTTCAAGAGCCAACATATTTAACATTCATAAACCATAATTTCAAAAGACATATGCATTGTTCAAGCATTCATTCAGAAAACAAAAAGTATTGTCACCACATCAAAATAATTAAACTAGTTTCAAGGATGAATTCTAAACCCTGTACTTCTTGTTCTTTTGTTTTTAAAACATTTTTCATTTAAGAGAGGTGATGGATTCATAGGACATTCATAACTTTAAGGCATAGACACTTAAATACTAATGATCATGTAATAAGACACAAACATAAATATAAAGCATAATAAACGAAAAATAGGAAAATAAGAACAAGGAGAATAAGGAACGGGTCCACCTGAGTGAGGGTGATGTCTTCCTCTTCTTGAAGAACCAATGGTGCTCTTGAGCTCCTCTATGTCTCTTCCTTGTCTTTGTTGCTCCTCCCTCATAGCTCTTTGATCTTCTCTAATCTCATGGAGGATGATGGAGTGCTCTTGGTGCTCCATCCTTAGTTGTCCCATGTTGGAGCTTAATTTTCCTAGGAAAGTGTTGATTTGCTCCCAATAGTTCTGTGGAGAGAAGTGCATCCCTTGAGGCATCTCAGGGATTTCATGGTGAAGAATTTCCTCATGCTCTTGTTGAGGTCCATGATCTCTTGTTTGCTCCATCCTTTTCTTAGTGATGGGCTTGTCCTCTTCAATGAGGATGTCTCTTGGCCACAGCTTCATAGAAATGGTCTTGATAGACCTTTGAGATGAATCTCTCCATCTCCCATGACTCAGAGGTGGAAGCAATTGCCTTCCCTTTCCTCTTCATTGAGGTTTCTCTGGCCTTAGGTGCCATTAATGGTTATGGAAAAACAAAAAGCAATGCTTTTACCACACCAAACTTAAAATGTTTTCTCGTCCCCGAGCAAAAGAAGAAAGAAAGAAGGAGAAGAGGAAGAAAATGGATGAGATGGAGTGAGAAGGTGTATTCGGCCAAGGGGAAGAAGAGAGGGTTGTGTTGTGTGAAAATGAAGAAGGGATGAGGGGTTTATATAGGAGTGGGAGGAGGTTTAGGGTTCGGCCATTAGGGTTGGGTTTGGGAGGGAAAAGAGTTTGAATCTTGGAGGTAGGTGGGGTTTATCGGGAAGAGAGTTATAAAAAGGTGTGAAGAGGAGAGAAGAAGTGGTGGGGATCCTGTGGGGTCCAAAGATCCAGTGGGGCCAAGGACTTAACATCCCTGCTCCAATTAGGCGTGTAAAATGCCCTTGCTGTGTAATCCTGGCGTTTAACGCCAGACTGCTGCTTGTTTCTGGCGTTAAATGCCCAAATGTAGCCTGTTTTTGGCGTTTAACGCCAGGTAGATGCTTGTTTCTGGCGTTAAACGCCAGCTTGGTGCTTGTTTCTAGCGTTAAACGCCAGACAGATGCTTGTTTCTGGCGTTTAAACGCTAGAATGCTCCTCCTCCAGGGTGTGCTATTTTTAATGCTGTTATTCATTCTATTTTTGATTTTTCAGTAGTTTTTGTGACTACACATCATCATCAACCTAATAAAACACAAAATAACAAAAATAAAATAAAATAGATATGATTAAATAACATTGGGTTGCCTCCCAACAAGCACTTCTTTAATGTCAATAGCTTGACAGTGAGCTCTCATGGAGCCTCACAGATAATCAGAGCAAGGTTGGAACCTCCCAACACCAAACTTAGAGTTTGAATGTGGGGCTTCAAAACCAAACTTAGAGTTTGGTTGTGGCCTCCCAACACCAAACTTAGAGTTTAACTGTGGGGGCTTTGGTTGACTCTGCAGTGAGAGAAGCTTTTCATGCTTTCTCTCCATGGTTACAAAAGGAGAACCTTGAGTCTTAAACACAAGGTAGTCCTCATTCAGTTGAAGGACCAACTCTCCTCTATCCACATCAATCACAGTTTTTGCTGTGGCCAGAAAGGGTCTTCCAAGGATGATGGATTCATTCTCATCCTTCCTAGTGTCTAGGATTATGAAATCAGCAGGGATGTAAAGGCCTTCAACCTTTACTAACACGTCCTCTACTTGTCCATAAGACTGTTTTCTTGAGTTTTCTGCCATCTCTAATGAGATTCTGACAACTTGCACCTCAAGGATTCCTAGTTTCTCCATTACAGAAAGTGGCATTCAGTTTATTCCTGACCCCAGGTCACACAGAGCCTTCTCAAAGGTCTATGTGCCTATGTTACAGGGAATAAGGAATTTACCAGGATCCTGTTTCTTTTGAGGTAATTTCTGCCTATCCAATGCATTCAGTTCATTAGTGAGCGAGGGAAGTTCATCTTCCCAAGTCTCATTGCCAAATAATTTGGCATTCAGCTTCATGATTGCTCCTAAATATTGAGCAACTTGCTCTTTAGCAATGTCTTCATCTTCTTCAGAAGAAGAATACTCATCAGAGCTCATGAAGGGCAGAAGGAGGTTTAATGGAATCTCTATGGTCTCTAGATGAGCCTCAGATTCTTTTGGTTCCTCAAAAGGATACTCCTTATTGGTCACTGAACTTCCCAGGAGGTCTTCCTCACTAGGATTCACGTCCTCCTCCTCCTCTTTGGGTTCGGCCACACCATGTAAGGCTATGGCCTTGCACTCTCGTTTTGGATTTTCTTCTGTATTGCTTGGGAGAGTACTAGGAGGGAACTTAAAGTGTCCTTAGATAGATCAGAGACTATATTTGCTAAGCTAGATGGATTCTGCTCAGAATTCTCTGTCTGTTGCTGAGTGGATGATGGAAAAGGCTTGCTATTGCTAAACCTGTTTCTTCCACCATTATTAAAGCCTTGTTGAGGCTTTTGTTGATCCTTCCATGAGAAATTTGGATGATTTCTCCATGAGGGATTATAGGTGTTTCCATAGGGTTCACCCATGTAATTCACCTCTGCTATTGAGGGTTCTCAGGATCATAAGCTTCTTCTTCAGAAGATGCCTCTTGAGTACTGTTGGATGCAGCTTGCATTCCATTCAGACTCTAAGAAATCATATTGACTTGCTGAGTCAATATTTTGTTCTGAGCCAATATGGCATTCAGAGCATCAATTTCAAGAACTCCCTTCCTTTGAGGCATCCCATTACTTACAGGATTCCTCTCAGAAGTGTATATAAACTGGTTATTTGCAACCATGTCAATGAGTTCCTGAGCTTCTGCAAGCATTTTCTTTAGGTGAATGGATCCGCCTGTAGAATGGTCCAGTGACATCTTTGATAGCTCAGACAGATGATGAGCGGATAATTTATACGCTTTTTGGCATTGTTTTTAGTATGTTTCTAGTAGGATCTAGTTACTTTTAGGGATGTTTTCATTAGTTTTTATGTTAAATTCATATTTTTGGACTTTACTATCAGTTTGTGTGTTTTTCTATGATTTCAGGTATTTTCTGGCTGAAATTGAGGGACTTGAGCAAAAATCAGATTCAGAGGTAGAAGAAGGACTGCTGATGCTGTTGGATTCTGACCTCCTTGCACTCAAAGTGGATTTTCTGGAGCTACCGAATTTACACTAGTGCATTTCCAATTGCGTTGGAAAGTAGACATCCAGGGCTTTCCAGAAATATATAATAGTCCATACTTTGGCCGAGTTTAGACGACGCAAAAGGGCGATGAATGCCAGTTCTACGCTGCAGTCTGGAGTTAAACGCCAGAAACACGTCACAAACCAGAGTTGAACGCCAGAAACACGTTACAAACTGGCGTTCAACTCCAAGAATGACCTCTGCATGTGTATACTTCAAGCTCAGCCCAAGCACACACCAAGTGGGCCCCGGAAGTGGATTTATGCATCAATTACTTACTTCTGTAAACCCTAGTAACTAGTTTAGTATAAATAGGACTTTTTACTATTGTATTAGACATCTTATGATTTTTAGTTCATCTTTGAATCATATTGATCACGTTTGGGGGCTGGCCTCTCGGCCATGCCTGAACCTTCATCACTTATGTATTTTCAATGGTAGAGTTTCTACACTCCATAGATTAAGGTGTGGAGCTCTGCTGTTCCTCATGAATTAATGCAAAGTACTACTGTTTTTTATTCAATTCAACTTATTCTGCTTCTAAGATATTCATTCGTACTCCAACATGAATGTGATGAGCGTGACAATCATCATCATTCCCCCACGAACGTGTGCTTGACAACCACTTCTGTTCCACCTTAGATTGAATGAATATCTCTTGGATCTCTTAATCAGAATCTTCGTGGTATAAGCTAGATTGATGGCGGCATTCATGAGAGTCCGGAAAGTCTAAACCTTGTCTGTGGTATTCCGAGTAGGATTCAGAGATTGAATGACTGTGACGAACTTCAAACTCGCGAGTGCTGGGCGTAGTGACAGACACAAAAGGAGGGTGAATCCTATTCCAGTATGATCGAGAACCTCAGATGATTAGTCGTGCTGTGACAGAGCATTTGGACCTTTTTCACAAGAGGATGGGATGTAGCCATTGACAACGGTGATGCCCTTACAGAAAGCTTGCCATGGAAAGGAGTAAGACTGATTGGATGAAGACAGTGGGAAAGCAGAGATTCAGAGGAACGAAAGCATCTCTATACGCTTATCTGAAATTCTCACCAATGAATTACATAAGTATTTCTATCTTTATTTTCTGTTTATTTATTATTATTATTCGAAAACTCCATAACCATTTGATATCCGCCTGACTGAGATTAACAAGATGACCATAGCTTGCTTCATACCAACAATCTCCGTAGGATCGACCATTACTCACATAAGGTTTTATTACTTGGACGACCCAGTGCACTTGCTCGTTAGTTGTGCGAAGTTGTGAAGTTATGTTTAGACCATGGTATTGTGCACCAGTTATTGGCGCCATTGCCAGGGAGAGAACGAACAACAAATTTTACAACCTCAGAGTAACAATTTCGCATACCAAGTTTTTGGCGCCGTTGCCGGGGATTGTTCGAGTTTGGACAACTGACAGTTCATCTTGTTGCTTAGATTAGGTAATTTTCTTTTTATTTTATTTTCAAAAAAATTTTTCAAAAATCTTTCAAAAATTTCTCATCTGTTTTCGAAAATTATTCTAAATTTTTAAGAATGAATTCTAGTGTTTCATGAAGCATGTTGAAGCCTGGTTGGCTGTAAAGCCATGTCTAAATTCTTTTGGACTGAGGCTTCCAAACCATCATGACAAGAGCAAGCTAGCTGTTCCTAATCCACCTGTTGTTGTATGAATGATTTGTATCTTCTAAAGCTTGGCTGGCTAGTGAGCCATGTCTAACCCTTGGATTGGAGCTTTAGACTAAGAGTACAGGATTCCTGGAATTCATATTAAAAATTTTGGAATCCTTATTTTTCTTTTTCACACTAATTTTTGAAAAATACAAAAAAATTTATAAAATCATAAAAATCAAAAATATTTTGTGTTTCTTGTTTGAGTCTTGAGTCAATTTTTAAGTTTGGTGTCAATTGCATTTTTTTTTCTAAAAAAATTTTATGCATTTTTCGAAAATTCATGCATTCATAGTGTTCTTCATGATCTTCAAGTTGTTCTTGGCCAGTCTTCTTGTTTGATCTTCATATTTTCTTGTTTTGTGTCTTTTCTTGTTTTTCATATGCATTCTAGCATTCATAGTGTCTATACATGAATAATTTCTGTGTTTGGTGTTTTGCATGTTTTCTTTTCTTGAAAAATTTTCAAACATAAGTCTTGATGTTCATCTTGATCTTCAAAGTGTTCTTGGTGTTCATCTTGACATTCATAGTGTTCTTGCATTCATCACATACTTTGATCCAAAATTCTCATGCATTGCATCATTTTTCATCTTTTTCTCTTTCATCATTAAAAATTCAAAATTCAAAAAAATATCTTTCCCTTTTTCACTCATAAATTTCGAAAATTTGGATTGACTTTTTCAAAAATTTTTTAAAATTCAATTGTTTCTTATGAGTCAAATCAAATTTTCAATTTAAAAATCATATCTTTTCCATTTTTTTATTATTTCTTTTTGAAAATTTCAAAAATCTTTTTCAAAATATTTTCAAAATATTTTTCTTAATTTTATCATATTTTCGAAAATATCATCAACAATTAATGTTTTGATTCAAAAATTTCAAGTTTGTTACTTGCTTGTTAAGAAAGATCCAAACTTTAAGTTCTAGAATCATATCTTGTGATTTCTTGTAAACCAAGTCATTAATTGTGATTTTAAAAATCAAATCTTTTTCAAAACTAATTCTAATCATATCTTTCTATCATATCTTTTTTTTTTAAATCTTATCTTTTTCAAAAATTTGATTTCCAAATATCTTTTCTAACTTCTTATCTTCTTATCTTTTCAAAATTGATTTTCAAATCTTTTTCAACTAACTAATTGACTTTTTGTTTGTTTCTTATCTTTTTCAAAACTACCTAACTAACTCTCTCTCTCTAATTTTCAAAAATCTCTTCCCTCTTTTTCAAAAATTCTTTTTAATTAACTAATTGTTTCAATTTTTAATTTTAATTTGCTTTCATTCCTAATTTTCAAAAATCACTAACCCCTTTTCAAAATTTTATTTTATTTTCGAAAATCCTCTTTCTCTCTCATCTCCTTCTATTTATTTATTCATCTACTAACACTTCATCTCACCTAAATTTGAACCCCCTCTTCCATCTGTGTTCGAATTTTCTCTTCTTCCCTTCTTTACATTACATTCTTTTCTTCTTCTACTCACACAAGGGAACCTCTATACCTGGGTAAAAAGGATCCCTATTATTATTTTTCTGTTCTCTCTTTTTCATATGAGCAGGAGCAAGGACAAGAAGATTCTTGTTGAAGCAGACCCTGAACCTGAAAGGACTCTGAAGAGGAAACTAAAAGAAGCTAAAATACAACAATCTAGAGATAACCTTACAGAAATTTTTGAACAGGAAGAGGAGATGGCAGCCAAAAATAATAATAATGCAAGGAGGATGCTTGGTGACTTTACTGCACCTAATTCCAATTTACATGGAAGAAGCATCTCCATCCCTACCATTGGAGCAAATAATTTTGAGCTGAAACCTCAATTAGTTTCTCTGATGCAACAAAACTACAAGTTTCATGGACTTCCATCTGAAGATCCTTTTCAGTTCTTAACTGAATTCTTGCAGATCTGTGATACTGTTAAGACTGATAGAGTAGATCCTGAAGTCTACAGGCTCATGCTTTTCCCGTTTGCTGTAAGAGACAGAGCTAGAATATGGTTGGATTCTCAACCTAAAGAGAGTCTGAACTCTTGGGATAAGCTGGTCACGGCTTTCTTAGCCAAGTTCTTTCCTCCTCAAAAGCTTAGTAAGCTTAGAGTGGATGTTCAAATCTTCAGACAGAAAGAAGGTGAATCCCTCTATGAAGCTTGGGAGAGATACAAGCAACTGACCAAAAAGTGTCCTTCGGACATGCTTTCAGAATGGACCATCTTGGATATATTCTATGATGGTCTGTCTGAATTAGCTAAGATGTCATTGGATACTTCTGCAGGTGGATCCATTCACCTAAAGAAAACGCCTGCAGAAGCTCAAGAACTCATTGACATGGTTGCTAATAACCAGTTCATGTACACTTCTGAGAGGAATCCTATGAGTAATGGGACGCCTCAGAAGAAGGGAGTTCTTGAAATTGATACTCTGAATGCCATATTGGCCCAGAATAAAATATTGACTCAGCAAGTCAATATGATTTCTCAGAGTCTGAATGGAATGCAAGCTGCATCCAACAGTACTCAAGAGGCATCTTCTGAAGAAGAAGCTTATGATCCTGAAAACCCTGCAATAGCAGAGGTGAATTACATGGGTGAACCCTACGGAAACACTTATAATCCCTCATGGAGAAATCACCCAAATCTCTCATGGAAGGATCATCAAAAGCCTCAACAAGGCTTTAATAATGGTGGAAGAAACAGGTTTAGCAATAGCAAGCCTTTTCCATTATCCACTCATCAATAGACAGAGAACTCTGAACAAAATACCTCTAATTTAGCAAACTTAGTCTCTGATCTATCTAAGGCCACTATGAGTTTCATGAATGAAACAAGGTCCTCCATTAGAAATTTGGAAGCACAAGTGGGCCAGCTGAGTAAAAGAATCATTGAAACCCCTCCTAGTACTCTCCCAAGCAATACAGAAGAGAATCCAAAAGGAGAGTGCAAGGCCATTGAATTAACTATCATGGCCGAACCCACAAAAGAGGAGAAGGACATGAATCCCAAGGAGGAAGACCTCCTGGAACGTCCAGTGATCAATAAGGAGTTTCCCTCTGAGGAACCAAAGGACTCTGAGGCTCATCTAGAGACCATAGAGATTCCATTAAACCTCCTTATGCCATTCATAAGTTCTGATGAGTATTCTTCTTCTGAAGAGAATGAGGATGTCACTGAAGAACAAGTTGCCAAGTTCCTTGGT
>NC_029793.2:94927717-94945383 GCF_000816755.2 Arachis ipaensis
ATTGCCTCAGAAGAAACAGGATCCTGGAAAGTTCCTAATACCTTGTACCATAGGCACAATGACCTTTGAGAAGGCTCTATGTGACCTTGGGTCAGGAATAAACCTCATGCCACTCTCTGTAATGGAGAAACTGGGAATCTTTGAGGTACAAGCTACTAAAATCTCATTAGAGATGGCAGACAATTCCAGAAAATAGGCTTATGGACAAGTAGAGGACATATTAGTAAAGGTTGAAGGCCTTTACATCCCTGCCTATTTCATAATCCTAGATACTGGGAAGGATGAGGATGAATCCATTATCCTTGGAAGAACCTTCCTAGCCACAACAAGAGCTGTGATTGATGTTAACAGAGGTGAACTAGTCCTTCAATTGAATGAGGACTCCCTTGAGTTTAAAACTCAAGGACATCCTTCTGTAAACATGGAAAAGAGGCACAGTAAGCTTCTCTCAAAACAGAGTCAACTAGAGCCCCCACAGTCAAACTCTAAGTTTGGTGTTAGGAGGACACAACCAAACTTTAAGTTTGGTATTGAACTCCCACATCCAAACTCTAAGTTTGGTGTTGGGAAGTCTCAACAATACTCTGAACATCTGTGAGGCTCCATGAGAGCCCACTGTCAAGCTACTGACATTAAAGAAGCGCTTGTTGGGAGGCAACCCAATTTTTATTTATCTAATTTTAAATTTATTTTCATTGTTCTTTCATGTTTTAATAGGTTCATGATCATGTGGAGTCACAAAATAAATATAAAAATTGAAAACGGAATCAAAAACAGCAGAAGAAAAATCACACCCTGGAGGAGGATCTTACTGGCGTTTAAACGCCATTAAGGAGCATCTGGCTGGCGTTCAACGCCAGAACAGAGCATGGATCTGGCGTTGAACGCCAGAAACAAGCAGCATCTTGGCGTTCAGACGCCAGAAATGCACACTGAGGAAGAGCTGGTGCTAAACGCCAGAAACAAGCATCTGGCTGGCGTTCAACGCTAGAAATATGCTGCATTTGGGTGCTAAACGCCCAGAACAAGCATCAATTCGGCGTTTAAACGCCAGAATTGCATGCAAAGGCATTTCACATGCCTAATGGGTGCAGAGATGCAAATCCTTAACAACTCAGGATCTGTGGACCCCACAGGATCCCCACCTTCCCTCCTCATAATCCTAGATTCTTCCACATCTTCTTCTTCTTCTATTCTTTCTTCTTTTGCTCGAGGGCGAGCAACATTCTAAGTTTGGTGTGGTAAAAGTATAGTTCTTTTTTTTCCATAACCATCGATGGCACCTAAGGCCAGAGAAACCTCTAGAAAGAGGAAAGGGAAGACAAAAGCTTCCATCAAGGGTCTATAGCTCAGTGGTAGAACATTTGACTGCAAATCAAGAGATCCCTGAGATACCTCAAGGGATACATTTTCCTCCACACAATTATTGGGAGCAACTAAGGGTGGAACATCAAGAGCACTCCATCATCCTTCATGAAATTAGAGAAGATCAAAAAGCAATGAGGGAGGAGCAACAGAGACAAGGAAGAGACATAGAAGAGCTCAAAGACATCATTGGTTCCTCAAGAAGGAAACGCCACCATCACTAAGGTGGACTCATTCCTTGTTCTCAAATTCTCTGTTTTTCGTTTTCTTTATGTTAAGTGCTTATCCATGTTAGTGTCTTATTACATGATCATTAGTATTTAGTAACTTTGTCTTAAAGTTATGAATGTCCGATGAATCCATCACCTCTCTTAAAGGAAAAATGTTTTTAATTCAAAAGAACAAGAAGTACATTTCGAATTTATCCTTGAACTTAGTTTAATTATATTGATGTGGTGACAATACTTTTTGTTTTCTAAATGAATGCTTGAACAATGCATATGTCTTTTGAAGTTGTTGTTTATGAATGTTAAATATGTTGGCTCTTGAAAGAATGATGACAAGGAGACATGTTATTTCATAATCTGAAAAATCATAAAAATGATTTTTGAGGCAAGAAAAAGCAGTGAATACAAAGCTTGCAGAAAAAAAGCATTAAAAAAAATAGAAAGAAAAAGAAAAAGCAAGCAGAAAAAGCCAAAAGCTCTTAAAACCAAAAGGCAAGAGCAAAAAGCCAATAACCTTTAAAACCAAAAGGCAAGGGTAAATAAAAAGGATCCCAAGGCTTTGAGCATCAGTGGATAGGAGGGCCTAAAGGATTAAAATCCTGGCCTAAGCGGCTAAACCAAGCTGTCCCTAACCATGTGCTTGTGGCGTGAAGGTGTCAAGTGAAAACTTGAGACTGAGCGGTTAAAGTCAAGGTCCAAAACAAAAGAAGAGTGTGCTTAAGAACCCTGGACACCTCTAATTGGGGACTTTAGCAAAGCTGAGTCACAATCTGAAAAGGTTCACCCAGTTATGTGTCTGTGGCATTTATGTATCCGGTGGTAATACTGGAAAACAAAGTGCTTATGGCCACGACCAAGACTCATAAAGTAGCTGTGTTCAAGAATCAACATACTGAACTAGGAGAATCAATAACACTATCTGAACTCTGAGTTCCTATAGATGCCAATCATTCTGAACTTCAATGGATAAAGTGAGATGCCAAAACTATTCAAGAGGCAAAAAACTACAAGTCCCGCTCATTTGATTGGAGCTATGTTTCATTGATAGTTTGGAATTTATAGTATATTCTCTTCTTTTTATCCTATTTGATTTTCAGTTGCATAGGGACAAGCAACAATTTAAGTTTGGTGTTGTGATGAGCGGATAATTTATACGCTTTTTGGTAATGTTTTTAGTATGTTTCTAGTAGGATCTAGTTACTTTTAGGGATGTTTTCATTAGTTTTATGTTAAATTCACATTTCTGGACTTTACTATGAGTTTGTGTGTTTTTCTGTGATTTCAGGTATTTTCTGGCTGAAATTGAGGGACTTGAGCAAAAATCAGATTCAGAGGTAGAAGAAGGACTGCTGATGCTGTTGGATTCTGACTTCCCTGCACTCAAAGTGGATTTTCTAGAGCTAAAGAACTCAAAATGGCGCGCTTCCAATTGCGTTGGAAAGTAGACATCCAGGGATTTCCAGCAATATATAATAGTTTATACTTTGGCTGAGTTTAGACGATGCAAAAGGGCGTTGAACACCAGTTCTACGCTGCAGTCTGGAGTTAAACGCCAGAAACACGTCACAAACCAGAGTTGAACGCCAGAAACACGTTACAAACTGGCGTTCAACTCCAAGAATGACCTCTGCACGTGTAAACTTCAAGCTCAGCCCAAGCACACACCAAGTGGGCCCCGGAAGTGGATTTATGCATCAATTACTTACTTCTGTAAACCCTAGTAACTAGTTTAGTATAAATTGGACTTTTTACTATTGTATTAGACATCTTATGATTTTTAGTTCATCTTTGAATCGTATTGATCACGTTTGGGGGCTGGCCTCTCGGCCATGCATGAACCTTCATCACTTATGTATTTTCAACGGTAGAGTTTCTACACTCCATAGATTAAGGTGTGGAGCTCTGCTGTTCCTCATGAATTAATGCAAAGTACTACTGTTTTTTATTCAATTCAACTTATTCCGCTTTTAAGATATTCATTCGTACTCCAACATGAATGTGATGAATGTGACAATCATCATCATTCTCCCACGAACGCGTGCCTGACAACCACTTCCGTTCCACCTTAGATTGAATGAATATCTTTTGGATCTCTTAATCATAATCTTCGTGGTATAAGCTAGATTGATGGCGGCATTCATGAGAGTCCGGAAAGTCTAAACCTTGTCTGTGGTATTCCGAGTAGGATTCAGGGATTGAATGACTGTGACGAACTTCAAACTCGCGAGTGCTGGGCGTAGTGACAGACGCAAAAGGAGGGTGAATCCTATTCCAGTATGATCGAGAACCTCAGATGATCAGCCGTGATGTGACAGAGCATTTGGACCTTTTTCACAAGAGGATGGGATGTAGCCATTGACAATGGTGATGCTCTTACAGAAAGCTTTCCATGGAAAGGAGTAAGACTGATTGGATGAAGACAGCGGGAAAGCAGAGATTCAGAGGAATGAAAGCATCTCTTTACGCTTATCTGAAATTCTCACCAATGAATTACATAAGTATTTCTATCTTTATTTTCTGTTTATTTATTATTATTATTCGAAAACTCCATAACCATTTGATATCTGCCTGACTGAGACTAACAAGATGACCATAGCTTGCTTCATACCAAAAATCTCCGTGGGATCGACCCTTACTCACGTAAGGTTTTATTACTTGGACGACCCAGTGCACTTGCTGGTTAGTTGTGTGAAGTTGTGAAGTTATGTTTAGACCATGGTATTGTGCACCAGTTATTGGCGCCATTGCTAGGGAGAGAACGAACAACAAATTTTACAACCTCAGAGTAACAATTTCGGCTACCAACAGACCATTATAGAATATATCTAGGATGGTCCATTCTGAAAGCATGTCAGAAGGACACTTTTTGGTCAGTTGCTTATATCTCTCCCAGACTTCATAGAGGGATTTACCTTCTTTCTGTCTGAAGGTTTGAACATCCACTCTAAGCTTACTAAGCTTTTGAGGAGGAAAGAACTTGGCTAAGAAAGCCGTGACCAGCTTATCCCAAGAGTTCAGGCTATTCTTAGGTTGAGAGTCCAACCATATTCTAGCTCTGTCTCTTACAGCAAACGGGAAAAGCATAAGTCTGTAGACCTCAGGATCAACACCATTGGTCTTAACAGTCTCACAGATCTGCAAGAATTCAGTTTAAAACTGAAAAGGATCTTCTGATGGAAGTCCATGAAACTTGCAATTCTGTTACATCAGAGAAACTAATTGAGGCTTTAGCTCAAAGTTGTTTGCTCCAATGGCAGGGATTGAGATGCTTTTTCCATGTAAATTGGAATTTGGTGCAGTAAAGTCACCAAGCATCTTCCTTGCATTATTATTATTTTCGGCTATGTCTCCTTCTTTTTTGAAAATTTCTGTCAGATTTTCTCCAGAGAGTTGTGCTTTAGCTTCCCTTAGCTTCCTCTTCAGAGTCCTTTCAGGTTCCGGATCAGCTTCAACAAGAATGTTCTTATCCTTGCTCCTGCTCATATGAAAAAGAAGAGAACACAAAAGAAAATATGGAATCCTCTATGTCACAGTATAGAGATTCCTTATGTAAGTATAAGAAGAGAAGAGTAGCAAAAAGAAAAAGATAAGAATCCAAACACAGGGGAGAGGAATGGGTTCGAATTCTTGAGTGAAAGTGGGGTGTTAGTAGATGAATAAATAAACATAAGGGGATGAGAGATGAGAGAATTCGAAAATTAAATAAAATAAAATAAAAATATTTTTGTTTTTAATTTAAAATCAAAGTTAGAATTCGAAAATTAAAAAGAAAAATGAAATTAAATTAAATTTAAAATAATTCATTAATTAAAAAGGAATTTTGAAAAAGAGGAAGGTGATTTTCGAAAATTAGAGAGAGAGAATTAGTTAGGTAGTTTTGAAAAAGATAAGAATTAAACAAAAAGGTAGGATTAATTGAAAAAGATTTGAAAATCAATTTTTGAAAAGATGAGAAGTTAGAAAAGATTTTGAAATTGATTTTGAAAAAGATGTGATTGAAACTTATTTTGAAAGATATTTGAAAAAGAAATTTAAAAGGATTTGATTTTGAAAATTAAAGCTGATTACTTGACTAACAAGAAACAAAAAGATATGATTTTAAAATTTAAAGATTGAACCTTTCTTACTAGGCAAGTAACACACTTAAAATTTTTGAATCAATCACATTAATTGTTAGCATTAATTTTAAAAATATGAAATAGAAATAAGAAAAAGATTTTGAAAATAAAATTTGAAAATTTCGAAAAATATGTAAAAATAAATGAAAAAGATTTGATTTTTGAAAAAGATTTGAAAAAGATAGAATTTTTAAATTGAAAATTTGACTTGACTCATAAGAAACAACTAAATTTTAAAAAATTTTGAAAGAGTCAACTCAAATTTTCGAAAATTTATGAGAGAATAAGGGAAATATATTTTTTTATTTTTGAATTTTAATGATGAGAGAGAAAAACATCAAAAAGACTCAATGCATGAAAATTTTGGATCAAAACAAATGATGCATGCAAGAACACTATGAATGTCAAGATGAACACCAAGAACACTTTGAATGTCAAGATGAACACCAAGAACTTATTTTTGAAAATTTTTTAGAAAAGAAAAACATGCAAGACACCAAACATAGAAATTTTCAATGTTGAGACATTAATAAATTGAAAATGCATATGGAAAACAAGAAAAGACACAAAACAAGAAATTTTAAAGATCAAAGAAGAAGACTTACCAAGAACAACTTGAAGATCATGAAGAATGCAATGCATGGATTTTTGAAATATGCAAGAAAGAGATAAACATGCAATTGACACCAAACTTTAAAAACTGACACAAGACTCTAACAAGAAACATCAAATTATTTTTTTATTTTGATGATTTTATTAATTTTTTGTATATTTTTCGAAAATTATTTTGAAAAAGAAAATCAGGATTTCAAAATTTTTAATAGGAATTCTAGGAATCTAGCAATGTTAGTCTAAAGCTCCAGTCCAGGAATTAGACATGGCTTACCAGCCAGCCAAGCTTTCAGTGAAAGCTCCGGTCCAAAACACTAGACATGGCCAATGGCCAGCCAAGCTTTAGCAGATACAAATCAGACATACAACAGTTGATACTTCATTCAACTTGCTTCTGTGCTGATGAGTGGAAGCCTCGGTCCAAAAGAATTAGATATGTCTTTACAGCCAGCTAGGCTTCAACATGTTTCATGAAACTCTAGAATTCTTCTTAAAAATTCTGAAGAACATAAAATAATTTATTTTTGAATTTTTTTTCGAAAATAATAAGAATAAAAGCAAAAACTTAAAATTAAAATAAAATTACCTAATCTGAGCAACAAGATGAACCGTCAGTTGTCTAAACTCGAACAATCCCCGGAAACGGCGCCAAAAACATGGTGCACGAAATTGCGATCATCAACAATGGCGCCAAAGACTTGGTGCTCTCAAACGTGAATCACACTTTGTCACAACTTCGCACAACTAACCAGCAAGTGCACTGGGTCATCCAAGTAATAAACCTTACGTGAGTAAGGGTCGATCCCACGGAGATTGTCGGCTTGAAGCAAGCTATGGTCACCTTGTAAATCTCAGTCAGGTGGATTCAAATGGTTATGGTAAATTGATAATAAATATATAAATAAAATATAAACTAGGATAGAGATACTTATGTAATTCATTGGTGAGAATTTCAGATAAGCGTATAGAGATGCTTTCATTCCTCCTGAACCTCTGCTTTCCTGCTGTCTTCATCCAATCATTCCTACTCCCTTCCATGGCAAGCTTATGCAGGGCATCACCGCTGTCAATGGCTACATCCCGTCCTCTCAGTGAAAATGGTCCAAAATGTGCTGTCACCGCACGGCTATTCATCTATCGGTTCTCGATCATACTGGAATAGGATTCAGTCATCCTTTTGCATCTGTCACTACGCCCAACACTCGCGAGTTTGAAGCTCGTCACAGCCATCCCTTCCCAGATCCTGCTCGGAATACCACAGACAAGGTTTAGACTTTCCGGATCTCAAGAATGGCCGCCAATAATTCTAGCCTATACCACGAAGACTCTGATCTCATGGAATGGAAGGCTCGGTTGTCAGGCGAGGCAACCATGCGTCATGAACCAGAAGGCTAAGAGATATGCACTTAAGCGATTGCAAGTAGAACGGAGGTGGTTGTCAGGCACGCGTTCATGGGTGAGAATGATGATGAGTGTCACGGATCATCACCTTCCTCAGGTTGAAGAACAAGTGTATATCTTAGATAAGAAATAGGCTTGAGTTGAATAGAAAAACAATAGTACTTTGCATTAATTCATGAGGAACAGCAGAGCTCCACACCTTAATCTATGGTGTCTAGAAACTCTACCATTGAAAATACATAAGAACAAGGTCCAGGCATGGCCGAGAGGCTATCCTCCATGATCTCAGAACTAAACATCCAATGATGTTCCAAAAGATGTAAATACAATAGTAAAAAGTCCTATTTATGCTAAACTAGTTACTAGGGTTATAGAGATAAGTAAATGATGCAGAAATCCACTTCCGGGGCCCACTTGGTGTGTGCTTGGGCTGAGCATTGAAGCTTTCACGTGGAGAGGTCTTTCTTGGAGTTAAACGCCAGTTTATAACCTATTTCTGGCATTTAACTCCACTTTGCAACCTGTTTCTGGCGTTTGACTCCAGAATAGGGCAGGGAGCTGGTGTTGAACGCTAGTTTGCGTCGTCTAAACTCAGGCAAAGTATGGACTATAATATATTGCTGGAAAGCCCTGGATGTCCACTTTCGAACGCAATTGAGAGCGCGTCATTTCGAGTTCCGTAGCTCCAGAAAATCCACTTTGAGTGCAGGGAGGTCAGAATCCAACAGCATCTGCAGTCCTTCTTTAACCTCTGAATCTAATTTTTGCTCAAGTCCCTCAATTTCAGCTAGAAAATACCTGAAATCATAGAAAAATACACAAACTCATAGTAAAGTCCAGAAATGTGATTTTTATTTAAAAACTAATAAAAATATACTAAAAACTAATTAAATCATACTAAAAACTATGTAAAAACAATGCTAAAAAGCGTATAAATTATCCGTTCATCAGGCATCAACCATCAAGTTTGTGAGCACAGAATATTTTTAGAAGAGGGAGCTAGGCCTGTTTGTGAACCCCAAAGAAGACTGAATCCCACTATCTTGGAGGTTGTCAAAAAGGAAGTGACCAGACTACTTGAGGCGGATATCATCTACCCCATCTCAGACAGTGAATGGGTAAGCCAAGTACAAGTGGTGCCCAAGAAGTCTGGAGTCACTACAGTGAAGAATGAGCATGGAGAGCTCATAGCAACCAGAGTATAGAACGCCTGGAGAGTCTGCATTGATTACAGGCACCTCAACCAGGCCACTCGTAAGGATCACTACCCCCTTCCATTTATTGATCAAATCCTGGATCGCTGATGAGCGGATAATTTATACGCTTTTTGGCATTGTTTTTAGTATGTTTTTAGTAGAATCTAGTTACTTTGGGGATATTTTCATTAGTTTTTATGTTAAATTCACATTTCTGGACTTTACTATGAGTTTGTGTGTTTTTCTGTGATTTCAGGTATTTTCTGGCTGAAATTGAGGGACTTGAGCAAAAATCAGATTCAGAGGTAGAAGAAGGACTGCTGATGCTGTTGGATTCTGACCTCCCTGCACTCAAAGTGGATTTTCTGGAGCTACAGAACTCAAAATGGCGCACTTCCAATTTCCTGGGAAAGTAGACATCTAGGGCTTTCCATCAATGTATAATAGTCTATACTTTGACCGCGTTTAGATGACGTAAAAGGGCGTTGAACGCCAGTTCTATGCTGGTGTCTGGAGTTAAACGTCAGAAACAAGTCACAAACCAGAGTTGAACGCCAGAAATACGTTACAACCTGGCGTTCAACTCCAGAAAGAGCCTCTGCACGTATAACATTCAAGCTCAGCCCAAGCACACACTAAGTGGGCCCCGGAAGTGGATTTATGCATCAATTACTTATTTCTGTAAACCCTAGTAACTAGTTTAGTATAAATAGGACTGTTTACTATTGTATTAGACATCTTTTGATCAATTTTAGATCTCTAGACCTCCATGGGAGGCTGGCCACTCAGCCATGCTTACCCTATATTCACTTGTGTATTTTTCAACGGTAGAGTTTCTGCACTCCATAGATTAAGGTGTGGAGCTCTGCTGTTCCTCAAAGATTAATGCAAAGTACTACTGTTTTTCTATTCAATTCAACTTATTTCGCTTCTAAGATATTCATTCGCACTTCAACCTGAATGTGATGAACGTGACAATCATCATCATTCCTTATGAACGCGTGCCTGACAACCACTTCCGTTCTACCTTAGATTGAATGAGTATCTCTTAGATCTCTTAATCAGAATCTTCGTGGTATAAGCTAGATTGATGGCGGCATTCATGAGGGTCCGAAAAGTTTAAACCTTGTCTGTGGTATTCCGAGTAGGACTCTGGGATTGAATGACTGTGACGAACTTCAAACTCGCGAGTGCTGGGCGTAGTGACAGACGCAAAAGGAGGGTGAATCCTATTCCAGTATGATCGAGAACATCAGATGATTAGCCGTGCTGTGATAGAGCATTTGGACCATTTTCACAAGAGGATGGGATGCAGCCATTGGCAAGGGTGACGCCTCCAGACGATTAGCCATGCAGTGACAGCGCATCGGACCATTTTCCAGAGAGGATCAAAAGTAGCCATTGACAACGGTGATGTCCTTACATAAAGCCAGCCATAGAATGGAGTAAGACTGATTGGATGAAGACAGCAGGAAAGCAGAGGTTTAGAGGGACGAAAGCATCTCCATGCATTTATCTGAAATTCTCACTAAGGATTTACATAAGTATCTCTATCCCTATTTTATTATTAATATTCAAAAACTCCATAACCATTCTATATCCGCCTGACTGAGATTTACAAGATGACCATAGCTTGCTTCATACCAACAATCTCCATGGGATCGACCCTTACTCGCGTAAGGTTTATTACTTGAACGACCCAGTGCACTTGCTGGTTAGTTGTGTGAAGTTGTGAAAAAAGGTTGAGATTACAATTGAGCGTACCATCTTGATGGCGCCATTGATGATCATAATTTCGTGCACCAAGTTTTTGGCGCCGTTGCCGGGGATTGTTCGAGTTTGGACAACTGACGGTTCATCTTGTTGCTCAGATTGGGTAACTTTCTTTTCGTTTTCATTTCAAAAAGTTTTCAAAAAATTTTTCAAAAATCTTTCAAAAATTTTCTCCTTTGTTTTCGAAAAAAAAATTAAATGAAAATACAAAAAAATTAGAAAATCATAAAAATAAAAAATATTTCATGTTTCTTGTTTGAGTCTTGAGTCAAGTTGAAAGTTTGGTGTCAATTGCATATTCATCTTGCATTTTCCGAAAATTGCATTCATGCATTGCATTCATAGTGTTCTTCATGATCTTCAAGTTGTTCTTGATAAATCTTCTTGTTTGATCTTGATGTTTTTGTGTTTTGCATCTTTTCTTCTTTTACATGTGCATTTTTGCATCCATAAAGTCTAAACATGAAAGATTTCTAAGTTTAGTGTCTTGCATGTTTTCTTTGCATATACAAATTTTCAAAAATAAGTTCTTGATGTTCATCTTGATCTTCAAAGTATTCTTGGTGTTCATCTTGACATTCATAGCATTCTTGCATGCATTCATTGTTTTGATCCAAAAATTTTCATGTATTGAGTCTTTTTCATGTTTTTCCCTCTCATCATTAAAAATTCAAAAATAAAAAAAAAATATCTTTCCCTTTTTCTCTCATCAATTTCGAAAATTAGATTTGACTTTTTCAAAAATTTTTAAAATCTAGTTGTTTTTATGAATCAAATCAAATTTTCAATTTAAAAATCTTATCTTTTTCAAAATCTTTTTCAAAAATCAAATCTTTTTCATTTTTCTTAGTTATTTTTGAAAATTACAAAAATATTTTTCAAAAATCTTTTCTTAATTTTATCTTGTAATTTTCGAAAATAACATCATCAATTAATGTTTTGATTCAAAAATTTCAAGTTTGTTACTTGCTTGTTAAGAAAGATTCAAACTTTAAGTTCTAGAATCATATCTCATGATTTCTTGTGAATCAAGTCATTAATTGTGATTTTAAAAATCAAACCTTTTTCAAAACTAATTTAAATCATATCTTTTCAAAAATATCTCCTTATCTTATCTTTTTTCAAAAATTTGATTTTAAAATATCTTTTCTAACTTCTTATCTTCTTATCTTTTCAAAAATTGATTTTCAAAATTTGTTTCAACTAACTAACTAACTTTTTATTTGTTTCTTATCTTTTTCAAAACTACCTAACTAACTCTTTCTCTCTCTAATTTTCGAAAATATCCTCCCTCTTTTTCAAAATTTCTTATTAATTAACTAATTATGTTAACTTTTGATTTTAAAATTTTCGAAAAATTACTAACCTTTTTCAAAAACTATTTTCGAAAATCACTAACTCTTTTTCAAAAATAATTTTTGAAAATCCTTCCCCCTCATCTCCTTCTAATTATTTATTCATCTACTAACACTTCTCTTCATCTCACATCACTGCTCCTATCCTTACCCTTGTGTTTGGATTCTTCATCTTTCTTCACCCCTATTCCTTTTCTTCTTCTACTAACAATAAGGAACCTCTTTACTGTGACATAGAGGATTCCTCTTCTTTTCTTGTTCTCTTCTCTTTCTTATGATCAGGAACAAGGAAAAAGGCATTCTTGTTGAAGCTGTCTGCAAGTGGATCCATTCACCTAAAGAAAACGCCTGCAGAAGCTCAAGAGCTCATTGACATGGTTGCTAATAACCAGTTCATGTACACTTCTGAGAGGAATCCTGTGAGTAATCGGACGACTATGAAGAAGGGAGTTCTTGAAATTGATACTCTGAATGCCATATTGGCTCAAAACAATATTGACTCAGCAAGTCAATATGATTTCTCAGAGTTTGAATGGAATGCAAGCTGCATCCAACAGTACTCAAGAGGCATTTTCTGAAGAAGAAGCTTATGATCCTGAAAACCCTGCAATAGCAGAGGTAAATTATATGGGTGAACCTTATGGAAACACCTATAACCCATCATGGAGAAATCATCCAAATTTCTCATGGAAGGATTAAAAGCCTCAACAAGGCTTTAATAATGGTGGAAGAAATAGGTTTAACAATAGTAAACCTTTTCCATTATCCACTCAGCAACAGACAGAAAACTCTGAACAAAATACCTCTAATTTAGCAAACTTAGTCTCTGATCTATCCAAGGCCACTGTAAGTTTCATGAATGAAACAAGGTCCTCCATTAGAAATTTAGAGGCACAAGTGGGCCAGCTGAGTAAAAAGATCACTGAAATCCCTCCTAGTACTCTCCCAAGCAATACAGAAGAAAATCCAAAAGGAGAGTGCAAGGCCATTGAATTAATCACCATGGCCGAACCTGTGAAGGAAGGAGTGGACGTGAATCCCAAGGAGGAAGACCTCCTGGAACGTCCAGTGATCAATAAGGAGCTTCCCTTTGAGGAACCAAAGGAATCTGAGACTCATCTAGAGACCATAGAGATTCCATTAAACCTCCTTATGCCATTCATGAGCTCTGATGAGTATTCATCTTCTGAAGAGAATGAGGATGTTACTGAAGAGCAAGCTGCCAAGTTTCTTGGTGCAATCATGAAGCTGAATGCCAAATTATTTATTATTGAGACTTGGGAAGATGAACCTCTCTTGTTCACCAATGAACTAAGTGATCTGGATCAACTGAGATTGCCTCAGAAGAAACAGGATCCTGGAAAGTCTTAATACCTTGTACCATAGGCATCATAACCTTTGAAAAGGCTCTGTGTGACCTTGGTTCAGGGATAAACCTCATGCCCCTCTCTGTAATAGAGAAACTGGGAATCTATGGGGTGCAAGCCACTAAAATCTCATTAGAGATGGCAGACAATTCAAGAAAACAGGCTTATGGACAAGTAGAGGACGTGTTAGTAAAGGTTGAAGGCCTTTACATCCCTGCTGATTTCATAGTCCTAGATACCGGGAAGGATGAGGATGAATTCATCATCCTTGGAAGACCCTTCCTAGCCACAGCAAGAGCTGTGATTGATGTGGACAGAGGAGAATTGATCCTTCAATTAAATGAGGATAACCTTGTGTTTAAAACTCAAGGATCTCTCTCTGTACCCATGGAGAGGAAGCATAGTAAGCTTCTCTCATTGCAGAGTCAACCAGAGCCCCCACAGTTAAACTCTAAGTTTGGTGTTGGGAGGCCACAACCAAACTCTAATTTTGGTGTTGAACTTCCATATCCAAACTCTAAGTTTGGTGTTGGGAAGTCTCAACAATGCTCTGAACATCTGTGAGGTTCCATGAGAGCCCACTTTCAAGCTATTGACATTAAAGAAGCGCTTGTTGGGAGGCAACCTAATTTTTATCTAATTTTATTTTTCTTGTTCTTTCATGTTTTATTAGGTTCATGATCATGTGGAGTCACAAAATAAATATAAAAATTGAAAACGGAATCAAAAACAGCAGAAGAAAAATCACACCTTGGAGGAAGACCTTACTGGCATTTAAACGCCAGTAAGAAGCATCTGGCTGGCGTTCAACGCCAGAACAGAGCATGGTTCTGGCGCTGAACGCCCAAAATGGGCAGCATCTGGGTGTTTGAATGCCAGAATTGCACCCTGGAGAAGAGCTGGCGCTGAATGCCCAGAACAAGCATGGTTCTGGCGTTCAACGCCAGAAATGGGCAACAAATGGGCGTTCAACGCCCAGAACAAGCACCAATCTGGCGCTGAACACCCAGAGTTGTGTGCAAGGGCATTTTGCATGCCTAATTGGGTGCAAGGTTGTAATTCCTTGAACACCTCAGGATCTGTGGACACCAAAGCTCATCAAGACCACTTCTATGATGTTGTGGCCAAGAAGAAGGTGATCCCTGAGGTCCCTTTCAAGCTCAAGAAGAATGAGTATCCGGAGATCCGACATGAAATCCAAAGAAGAGGTTGGGAAGTTCTAACAAAACCCATCCAACAAGTCGGCATCCTAATGGTTCACGAGTTCTATGCCAATGCATGGATCACTAGGAACCATGATCAAAGTAAGAACCCGGACCCAAAGAATCATCTCACCATGGTTCGGGGGAAATACTTAGATTTTAGACTGGAAAATGTGAGGTTGGCGTTTAACTTGCCTATGATGCAAGGAGATGCACGCTGGTGCACGAAATTGTGATCTCCAGGCTTGAACAAATCCTGGTAATGGCTCCAAAGCTTGGTGCTCTGATCTTAATTCATAATTGTCACAACTTCGATACAACTAACCAGCAAGTGCACTGGGTCGTCCAAGTAATACCTTACGTGAGTAAGGAGGGAAGGATGATTAGCGTCACACATAATCATCACCTTCATCACGTTCTTGGGTGCGAATGGATATCTTAGAAGCGAAATAAGATGAATTGAATGGAAAACAGAAGTACTTGCATTAATCTTTGAGGAACAGCAGAGCTCCACACCTTAATCTATGGAGTGTAGAAACTCTACCGTTGAAAATACATAAGTGAGAGGTCCAGGCATGGCCGAGATGGCCAGCCCCCAAAACGTGATCAAAGGATCATAAGGTAATCCAAAGATGTCAAATACAATAGTAAGATGTCCTATTTATAATAAACTAGCTACTAGGGTTTACATGAGTAAGTATTTGATGTATAAATCCACTTCCGGGGCCCACTTGGTGTGTGTTTGGGCTGAGCTTAAGTGTTGCACGTGCAGAGGCCATTTGTGGAGTTGAACGCCAGTTTTTGTTCCAGTTTGGGCGTTCAACTCTGGTTTTGGATCCTTTTCTGGCGCTGGACGCCAGATTTGGGTAGAAATTTGATGGAAGCTTTTGTCTTCCCTTTCCTCTTTCTAGAGGCTTCTCTGGCCTTAGGTGCCATCAATGGTTATAGAAAAAAAAATAAAAAAACTATGCTTTTTACCACACCAAACTTAGAATGTTGCTCGCCCTCGAGCAAAAGAAGAAAGAATAGAAGAATAAGAAGAAGATATGGAGGAGATGGAGGGAGATGTGTATTCGGCCATATGGGTGGGATTGGGTGTTAAAGAGATGTTGAATTTTGAAGGAAAGTGGGTGTTTGGATGTGAGTGGTAACTGGAAGACAGAAGGGATGAGTGTTTATTGGGAATAGAGGATGATTGAGAAGAGAGAAGAGAGTGAGTGAAGGTAGGTGGGGATCCTGTGGGGTCCACAGATCTTGGGGTGTCAAGGCATTTACATCCCTGCACCAATTTAGGCATGCAAAATGCCCTTGCAGACAACTCTGGGCGTTCAGCGCCAGGTTGGTGCCCATTTTGGGCGTTCAACGCCCATTTGCTGCCATTTCTGGCGTTGAACGCCAGAACCATGCTTGTTCTGGGCGTTCAGCGCCAGGATGCTCCCATTCTGGGCGTTCAGCGCCAGAACTATGCTCTGTTCTGGCGTTTGAACGCCAGACAGATGCTCCTCCAGGGTGTGATTTTTCTTCTGCTGTTTTTGATTCCGTTTTTGATTTTTTTGTTTATTTTGTGACTCCACATGATCATGAACCTAAGAAAACATGAAAAACAATAAAAATAAGAGTTAGATAAACATTGAGTTGCCTCCCAACAAGCGCTTCTTTAATGTCAATAGCTTGACAGTGGGCTCTCATGGAGCCTCACAGATGTGCAGAGCTTTGTTGAGACTCTCCAACACCAAACTTAGAGTTTGACTGTGGGGGCTCTGGTTGACTCTTCTTGGAGAGAAGCTTTTTCTGCTTCCTCTCTATGGTTGCAGAGGGAGATCCTTGAGTTTTAAACACAAGGGAGTCCTCATTCCATTGAAGGAATATTTCACCTCTGTCAACATCAATCACAGCTCTTGCTGTGGCTAGGAAAGGTCTTCCTAGGATGATGGATTCATCCTCTTCCTTTCCAGTATCCAGGACTATGAAATCAGTAGGTATGTAAAGGCCCTCAACCTTTACTAATACTTCTTCTACTTGTCCATAAGCCTGTTTTCTTGAGTTGTCTGCCATCTCTAGTGAGATTTTAGCAGCTTGCACCCCATAGATTCCCAGTTTCTCTATTACAGAGAGGGGCATGAGGTTTATCCCTGAACCAAGGTCACACAGAGCCTTAAAGATCATGGTGCCTATGGTACAAGGGATTATGAACTTTCCAGGATCCTGTCTCTTCTGAGGCAATGTCAGTTGATCCAGATCACTTAGTTCAATGATGAACAAGGGAGGTTCAACTTCCCAAGCATCAATGCCAAATAATTTGGCATTCAGCTTCATGATTTCACCAAGAAACTTGGAAGTTTGCTCTTCAGTAACATCCTCATTCTCTTCAGAAGAGGAATACTCATCAGAGCTCATGAAGGACATAAGGAGGTTCAATGGAATCTCTATGGTCTCTAGATGAGCCTCAGAGTCCTTTGGTTCCTCAGAGGGAAGCTCCTTATTGGTCACTGGACGTCCCAGGAGGTCTTCCCCCTTGGGATTCATGTCCTCTCCTCTCCTCACAGGTTCGGCCATGGCACTTATGTCAATGGCCTTGCACTCTCCTTTTGGGTTCTCTTCTGTATTGCTTGGGAGAGTACTAGGAGGGATTTCAGTGATCCTTTTTCTCAGCTGGCCCACTTGTGCTTCCAGATTTCTAATGGAAGACCTTGTTTCATTCATGAAACTTACAGTGGCCTTAGATAGATCAGAGACTAGATTTGCTAAATTTGAAGCATTTTGTTCAGAGTTCTCTGTCTGTTGCTGAGCTGATGATGGAAAAGGCTTGCTATTGCTAAACCTGTTTCTTCCACCATTATTAAAGCCTTGTTGGGGCTTTTGATCCTTCCATAAGAAATTTGGATGATTTCTCCATGTTGAGTTATAGGTGTTTCCATAAGGTTCACCTAAGTATTTTACCTCTGCTATTGCAGGGTTCTCAGGATCATAAGCTTCTTCTTCAGAAGATGCTTCTTGAGTACTGTTGGATGCAGCTTGCATTCCATGCAGACTCTGAGAGATCATATTGC
>NC_029793.2:94945561-94973967 GCF_000816755.2 Arachis ipaensis
TAATAATAATAATAGAGATCCTTTATACCACAGTATAGGGATCCCTTTGTGAGTGGAAGAAAAGAGGGGGAGACAAAGAATATGATGTAAAGGAAGAAGCACAACTGTACGAATGGAAGAGATGTGAGATGAGATGTTAGGATATGAATGAATAAATAGAATAGGATGGGGGAGGTATAATTTTCAAAAATTGTTTTGAAAAGGAGTTAGTGATTTTTGAAAATAGTTTTTGAAAAATGTTTAGTAATTTTTTTCAAAATTTTTTTTTTTGAAATCAAAAATAAAAATAAAAATAATTAGTTAATTAAAAAGAAATTTTTGAAAAAGAGGGAAGGTATTTTCGAAAATTAGAGAGAGAGTTAGTTAGGTCAGGCATGGCTTAATAGCCAGCCAAGCTTTAATCAAAATATGAGTGTAATTCAGACATGACAAGCCTAACATGCCTTATCCAGAAGAATTGGATATGACTCCATTGAGGTGATTAGTTGAAGACCAATTCCAAAGCAGTTTGGGTATGGCTTTACAGCCAGATAGGCTTCAACATGCTTCATGAAACACTAGAATTCATTCTTAAAAAACGTGATCAAAGGATCATAAGGTAATCCCAAGATTGTCAAAAAGACTAGTAAGAGGTCCTATTTATAATAAACTAGTCACTAGGGTTTACATGAGTAAGTAATTGATGCATAAATCCACTTCCGGGGCCCACTTGGTGTGTGTTTGGGCTGAGCTTAAGTGTTGCACGTGCAGAGGCCATTTGTGGAGTTGAACGCCAGTTTTTGTGCCAGTTTGGGCGTTCAACTCTTGTTTTGGATCCTTTTCTGGCGCTGGACGCCAGATTTGGGTAGAAAGCTGGCGTTGAACGCCAGTTTACGTCGTCAATTCTTGGCTAAAGTATGGACTATTATATATTTCTGGAAAGCCCTGGATGTCTACTTTCCAACGCAATTGGAAGCGCGCCATTTCGAGTTCTGTAGCTTCAGAAAATCCACTTTGAGTGCAGGGAGGTCAGAATCCAACAGCATCAGCAGTCCTTTTTCAACTTCTGAATCTGATTTTTGCTCAAATCCCTCAATTTCAGCCAGAAAATACCTGAAATCACAGAAAAACACACAAACTCATAGTAAAGTCCAGAAATGTGAATTTAATACAAAATCTATTAAAAACATCCCTAAAAGTAACTAGATCCTACTAGAAACATACTAAAAACAATGTCAAAAAGTGTATAAATTATCCGCTCATCACACGCCCCTACACTAGAAGGGTCAACTTTAATCAAAGGTTGGACCAAGTCCTCATGGACATATGTGTGGAAGGAGCTCAATGGAAGATTGACTCCAAAGGCAAGCCGGTTCAACTAAGAAGAACTGGACCTCAAGCCTGTAGCTAGAGGATGGTTAGAATTCATACAACGCTCCATCATCCCCACTAGCAACCGATCCGAAGTTACTGTAGATCGGGCCATCATGATTCATAGCATCATGAATGGAGAGGAAGTAGAAGTTCATGAAGTTATCTCCCTTGAACTCTACAAAATAGCCGAAAAGTCCTCCCCTATGGCAAGGCTAGCTTTTCCTCACCTTATTTGCCATCTCTGTTACTCAGCTAGAGCTTTCATAGAAGGAGACATTCCCATTGAGGAGGAGAAGCCCATCACTAAGAAAAGGATGGAGCAAGCAAGAGAGCTCATTCATGGAGCTCAAGAGGCGCATGAAGCTCATCACCATGAGATCCCGGAGATGCCTCAAATGCATTTCCCTCCACAAAACTATTGGGAGCAAATCAACACCTCCCTATGAGAATTAAGTCCCAACATGGGACAACTAAGGGTGGAACATCAAGAGCACTCCATCATTCTTCATGAAATTAGAGAAGATCAAAAAGCAATGAGGGAGGAGCAACAAAGACAAGGAAGAGACATAGAAGAGCTCAAGGACATCATTGGTTCCTCAAGAAACGCCACCATCACTAAGGTGGACTCATTCCTTGTTCTTACTTTCTCTGTTTTTCGTTTTCTCTATGTTAAGTGCTTATCCATGTTTGTGTCTTCATTACATGATCATTAGTATTTAGTAACTTTGTCTTAAAGTTTTGAATGTCCTATGAATCCATCACCGCTCTTAAATGAAAACTGTTTTAATTCAAAAGAACAAGAAGTACATGAGTTTCGAATTTATCCTTGAACTTAGTTTAATTATATTGATGTGGTGACAATGCTTCTTGTTTTCTGAATGAATGCTTGAACAGTGCATATGTCTTTTGAAGTTGTTGTTTAAGAATGTTAAATATGTTGGCTCTTGAAGGAATGATGATAAGGAGACATGCTATTTGATAATCTGAAAAATCATAAAAATGATTCTTGAAGCAAGAAAAAGCAGCAAAGAACAAAGCTTGCAGAAAAAAAAAAGAGAAAAAAAAAATAGGCGAAAAAAAATAATAGAAAGAAAAAGAAAAAGCAAGCAGAAAAAGCCAAAAGCTCTTAAAACCAAGAGGCAAGAGCAAAAAGCCAATAACCCTTAAAACCAAAAGGCAAGGGCAAATAAAAAGGATCCCAAGGCTTTGAGCATCAGTGGATAGGAGGGCCTAAAGGAATAAAATCCTGGTCTAAGTGGCTAAACCGAGCTGTCCCTAACCATGTGCTTGTGGCGTGAAGGTGTCAAGTGAAAACTTGAGACTGAGCGGTTAAAGTCAAAGTCCAAAGCAAAAAAAAAAAAAGAGTGTGCTTAAGAACCCTGGACACCTCTAATTGGGGACTTTAGCAAAGCTGAGTCACAATCTGAAAAGGTTCACCCAATTTTGTGTCTGTGGCATTTATGTATCTAGTGGTAATACTGGAAAACAAAGTGCTTAGGGCCACGACCAAGACTCATAAAATAGCTGTGTTCAAGAATCATCATTCTGAACTAGGAGAATCAATAACACTATCTGAACTCTGAGTTCCTATAGAAGCCAATCATTCTGATCATCAATGGATAGTGTGAGATGCCAAAACTATTCAAGAGGCAAAAAGCTACAAGTCCCGCTTATCTGATTGGAGCTATGTTTCATTGATAATTTGGAATTTATAGTATATTCTCTTCTTTTTATCCTATTTGATTTTCAGTTGCTTGAGGACAAGCAACAATTTAAGTTTGGTGTTGTGATGAGCGGATAATTTATACGCTTTTTGGCATTGTTTTTAGTATGTTTTTAGTAGAATCTAGTTACTTTTGGGGATGTTTTCATTAGTTTTTATGTTAAATTCACATTTCTGGACTTTACTATGAGTTTGTGTGTTTTTCTGTGATTTCAGGTATTTTCTGGCTGAAATTGAGGGACTTGAGCAAAAATCAGATTCAGAGGTAGAAGAAGGACTGCTGATGCTGTTGGATTCTGACCTCCCTGCACTCAAAGTGGATTTTATGGAGCTACAGAACTCGAAATGGCGCGCTTCCAATTGCGTTGGAAAGTAGACATCTAGGTTTAGAGGACGTAAAAGGGCGTTGAACGCCAGTTCTACGCTGCTGTCTAGAGTTAAACGCCATAAACAAGTCACAAACCAGAGTTGAACGCCAGAAATACGTTACACCCTGGCGTTCAACTCCAGAAAGAGCCTCTGCACGTGTAACAGTCAAGCTCAGCCCAAGCACACACCAAGTGGGCCCCGGTAGTGGATTTATGCATCAATTACTTACTTCTGTAAACCCTAGTAACTAGTTTAGTATAAATAGGACTGTTTACTATTGTATTAGACATCTTTTGATCATTTTTAGATCTCTAGACCTCCATGGGAGGCTGGCCACTCGGCCATGCTTACCCTATATTCACTTGTGTATTTTCAACGGTAGAGTTTCTGCACTCCATAGATTAAGGTGTGGACGACATGTTGTGTCTAATACTGGCATTTCTGTAGATCCAGCAAAGGTGGATGTTATTTCTAGTTTACCTTACCCCTCCTCTGTGAGGGAAGTCCGTTCGTTCCTTGGCCATGCAGGTTTTCACCGGAGATTCATTAAGGACTTTAGTAAGGTAGAACTTTCCTTATCCAGATTACTGCAGAAAGATATTGAGTTCGAGTTCAGTGAGGATTGCAAACAAGCGTTTGATAAGCTAAAGACCGCCCTGACTCAAGCTCCAATTGTGAGAGGACCTGACTGGAGCCAGCCATTCGAAATCATATGCGATACTTCCAACCATGCAGTAGGAGCAGCACTGGCTCAGCGTGAAGGTAAGTATCCTTTTGTCATTGCTTATGCATCTAAGACTTTAGACACAGCTCAGTCTAATTACACTACTACTGAGAAAGAGCTTCTTGCTATTATTTTTGCTCTGGATAAATTCCGAGCCTATTTTCTTGGTTTGGACTCCTTTTTGATGTTTGGGGCATCGACTTTATGGGTCCATTTCCAAATTTTAATGGTTAATTTTATATATTGTTAGCTGTAGATTACGTTTCTAAATGGGTGGAAGCAATTTCTACCCGCACTGATGATGCTAACACTGTTGTTTCCTTTGTGAGAAACCACATTATTTGTCGCTTTGGATCACCACGAGCAATCGTGAGCGATCAAGGCACCCATTTTTGTAACAGGAGACTAACATGATTACTGAAGAAGCATGGGATAATTCATAAAGTGGCAACAGCCTACCATCCCCAGACTAATGGGCAAGCTGAAGTGTCAAACAGAGAGATAAAGCATATATTGCAGAAGATAGTCAAACCTCATAGAAGAGACTGGAGCACCAGGCTACAAGATGCACTCTGGGCATACAGAACTGCATACAAGACACCCATTGGGATGAGCCCCTTCCGCTTAGTTTATGGAAAGGCCTGTCACCTTCTAGTTGAGGTAGAGCACAAAGCCTTTTGGGCAGTAAAGGAGTGCAACATGGGATTTGAGAAAGCCAGAGCTGAAAGGAAGTTGCAACTGCAAGAATTAGAAAGCCTTCACCTAGAAGCTTATGAAAAGTCAAGGCTGTACAAGGAAAAGATGAAGGCTGTACATGATAAGCACATCAAGAGGAGAGAGTTCCAACCTGGGGATTTAGTCCTCCTTTAAAACTCTAGACTGAGGCTCATGCCAGGCAAGTTGAGATCAAAATGGAAAGGACCATATAGAGTAGAGAAGGCTGAGCCATACGGAGTTTTCCACCTGAGTCATCCTTCAAGATCTGAATTCATCAAAGTTAATGGACATCGTTTGAAGCTATATCATGGTAAGAAGGTGACGAAAAACAAGGAGTTAGAAATATTCCTCTAGGAAAATTCAGTCACAGCAGAAGACTGAGCTAGGGGAGCGTCCAACTTACGGACGTTAAAGCAAAGTGCTGGGTGGGAGACAACCCACCATGGTATGATCGTTCCTTTCCTTATTCTTAGTTTTCTTTTTCAATAACTCTTCTCCTTATTAGTACATTTAGTTTGCATCTGTATTTGCATATTTTTATTAAAAATAAAAGAGAGGGAGAGCACGCGACGCGACAGCGTCGCCGACGCGTCCGTGTCGCAGGTGGCTCAGAAAGAATAAGAAATCGAACAGAAAGTCACGCAGGAGCATGGCTGGAGGCGTACCTTTCGCACAAATCACCCCACGCGACGGCGTTGCTGACGCGTTCGCGTCACATGGGAAACATGTCTCCCACGCGTTCGTGTCACTCACGCGGACGCGTGACCTAAAAATCGATGTAAGAAAGGGTGCACGACCGAAAGTTGTGCTAGAGTAGTGCTGGACTGGTGCTAAACGCACAAGCCTTACCACGTGGACGCATGGCTTACGCGTCCGCGTCATATCCCAATGATGGCCCCTCACGCGATCGCGTCGACCACGCGACCGCGTCACCTTGGAATTTGGCAATAATGAGTGTTGAACAGAGAGTTGTGCGAGCGCGAGGCTACCCTCGCGCCAGTAGCACAAAATGCGTCACGCGTCCGCGTGACCGACACGACCGCGTCGATTTATTTAAGCGCCATCCACGCGAACGCGTACCCCACGCGTCCGCGTCGCTTGCGCCACACAGTTTATCCTAATTTGCCAAATATCTTATCTTTCTCTTCCCCAAATCCTACTTTTTCTTTTCCCTCCTCATTATTTTCTTCCCCTTTCTTCCTCATCCCTTCTTTCTCACTTTCTACTTTTTCTCTCTCACCACCATTATCAAGGTTTTTCTTTTCTTCTTCCTTCCTTACTTTTCTATTATCCTTCTTATTTTTATGTTTTCTTCTTTTCTTTTCTTTTTACTTTCATTATCCATGTTTTCTTTTTCCTTCTTTTTCTTTTAATTGGTATTAGAAATTTATTTGGGTCATTGTTCCTTATTATATGCTTGTGGATTGTTGCAAAATTATTTGGAAATTATATATTAATTTTTAAGGGTTGCTTGCATGTTCAATTTAATAATTTCAATAGCTTATTCATCATGCATGCTATGTGTTTGTGAAAAAGCCCATATGGCATTATGCATTTTTCCAGATTATTCCATTCTACTATTCTAATGCCTGTTTTTCACAAAACCCCTTTCATATTTCATTCATTGAAGATAATTGTCAATACAAACGTGATGGCCAGTTTGTTACAAGTGATAACATATTTAAGTAATTAATGCTTGATCTATGCTACTCATGCCTTTGCCAGCATGCCAATAAACATCTTGCATCTAATTACCAAAAAATGCACTTACTTTATTTCCTTTGATGAACTTTTCACATGTAGTCATGACCATATGTTAACGACATCCTTCTTTCCTGTGCATTGATTATCACCTATACTATCCTCTTCCTTGCTCTATCAGTTTGAATTCAAGTTACTTGTTTTTTCCCTTTTTCAGGATGGCCACTAAGAGAGGCAAGGAGAAAGCTACTCCCAAACCACCAGTAAGAAGAGGAACAAAGAGAGCATTAGTGGCAGAGCCATCTTCAACTGCAGCTAAACCCTCAACAAAAAGAATTAAGAGGATTATAAAGGTTGATGATAAAGAGAAAGCCTTCCCAGCAAAGGAGACTGCGCGACTTACCAATCGCTACTGTGAGCAGATATTCCCCATCCTGGCAGAAAAGAGTTACAACAACGAATACCTTCTTAACCTCCCAAACCATATTGCTGAATTTGTTGAGCCGCAAATTGCACGAAGACAATGGGGTTTCCTATAGAGACAACCACGGTAGGTTAATCTTTCCTGGGTAGTCGAGTTCTACTCCAATTTCCACCTGCCAACCCTGCAGTCTGTCTATGTCCGTCAGAAGCAAATCCCCATTATAGAAGAGGCCATTTAACGAGCTTTAGATCTTCCCCCTACTCTAGAAGGACTGGACGCATTTCAAAAGGCCGCACTCAAGAGCCAGATGTACCAATTTGACTGGGACGCTGTTCTCAGAGTTATCGCCCTACCTGGCAGCAGATGATCTACGGATACCATCGTTCCCGTCCTAAGGGAATATCGGCTTCAGCACTTACCTTGGAGGCTCGAGTATGGGCACAGATTATGTCCCATTACGTCTTTCTGAGCAATCACGAGTCCTCCTTCACTGCAGACATGGCTGTTCTACTATGGTGTATCCTTACAGATCAACCTCTGAACCTACCAAGACACATTCGGAATGCTATGGGACACGTACAAATCACGGGCAACTTACCTTTTTCTGCCTTGGTCTCAGATCTTATCTCAGCAGCCGGAGTCTCATACAGAGCTGGGGACACCAAAGCCATGCTTCCATGGGATGATCAGTATGTCCCTAACGGGAAATATATCAGACCTCCAGCAGCCACTACAAGCCAGCCTACTGAACCAGCTGAAGACATTCCTCCTTCAACACCACAAGCACCTACAACAAACCAACTGCTCCATCAGATACTCGAGAGGTTGGATCGGCAGGAACACAAAGCAAAGCTAAGAGAGTGCCGTAACAAGCGCCGATTCACATCCCTCAAGGAGCTACTTAAGGGAAAATACAGAGACTCGGACACCCCAGACTCCACTTCCTTTACCAGCACAGGGAGCCATGACGGTCCCGACTGTGGAGATACTGCTACCAACCCACCTTTGTTCCTGACAGATGGCACCGAGGACGGTGCAAAGCCTTAAGTGTGGGGAGGTGGGTCAGTACCTGACTTCCAGAGGTAATTTCTTTTCCCTAACACCAATAAAATAGGATATTTAGTTAGTTTTTCTTTTGTAGAATAGGATAGATTGTATAGTAATAGATTAGTTGCATGCATGTTTTACTTGATTGAAAAGATAATAAGTTTCTTCTAATACCCTATTTTTAGAACAAAATTTCACTAATTTTAATTAGCCCATTTGTGTTAAATTTGCTTGAAGTTATATTTGGAACATGATTTTTGAGCTGAAGAACACACAAACTGTGAGATTTGAACCTTTATACATGGTTACATTATTTAACCATAATTATTTTATTCTTGTGTGTTTACTTCTCTATGACTGTAATCTGCATTTTGTTTCATCCTATATGTCCAATGTTTAATATATTTATATGCCTGCATATGATTGAGGCCATTATTTGTTTAGCTCACTTATCCAAATTAAGCCTACCCTCTCAATAACCTTTGTTAGCCACTTTGAGCCTTTAAATCCCATTTATTCTGCATTTTACCACATTACTAGCCTTAAGCAGAAAAACAATTATATATCCCAATTGAATCTTTGGTTGGATTAAGATAGAATTGTGTGTGTTAATTAAGTATGGGAAATTATAGGAACAAAAGATAATGAGGGAAAGTGTCATGATGATATAATGGGAATTTGGGTACCTACTCATGTGAAACTATAAGAATTAAAAATCTATGTGCATTGTTAAGCTATGTTTATTTTTATGTTTATGTTTAAAATATATATATATATATATATATATATAAAATAAAAAAAAAGTCAATAAATAAATAAGGGGACAAAATTACCCCAATGTTAAGTTAAGAATTCAAAGATCAATGCATGTATGATAAAATTAAAAAGAAAGTTGATACATGAGTAAGAAATGTGGAAGGAAAATTTTGGGTAGCTAGGTGTGAAATTTAAGCTATAAAGAATTTATATGTGTTAGATGAAAGCTTGGGCTAATTAAAGATTCAATTTATAAGCTTACTTAGCCATACATGTACCCTTACCCATACCTTGGCCCCATTACAACCTTAAAAAGACCTCATGATGTTTGCATTGGTATATTAAATGTTGTTGATTGGTTAGGTGAAGAACAAAAATTAGAAAGCATGATTAGAGAAGGATAGAGTGATTACCCTTTACACTAGAGAGATTAGAGCATACATACATCATCAGTGAGGGTTCAATGCTTAAATTCTATGTTCCCTGCTTTCATGAGCTATCTTCTTGCATTTTTATCTGTTCTTACTATATAAGAATTAAATTAGTGGAATTTGATTTGTGATTGTCTTGAAGAGCTTATTTACTTTTGACCAAGTGGACAAGAATCATATAGTTGTATTCACATATATAGGTTGCATTGCATTGCATGAGTTTTTCATGTTCCTACTCATTTATTTTATCTCCTTCAACTAAGCATGAGGACATGCTAATGACTAAGTGTGGGGAGATTGATAAACCATTATTTTATGGTTTATATTGTGTTTAATTGAGTGGTTTTATCATATCCTTATCCCCTTATTCATTAAATTAGCACGTATTTACAATTCCTTCCAAAAAATACTTCATGGTTGAAAACTTGCTTCCTAGAGACTTTTAATTATGTATTTTAATTCTCCTTTATTCCATTCGATGTCGTGATCTGTGTGTTAAGTGTTTCAAGCTTTATAGGGCATGAATGACTTGAAGATTAGAAAGGAAGCTTGCAAAAATGGAAGGAACACAAGAAATTGAGGAGATGACCAGTGAGAAGTGACGCGAACGCATGGCTCACGCGACCGCGCGACATAGAGAAAATTGCAGTGACGCGGACGCATGGCTCACGCGACCGCGTGAACTGAAAACAGCACAAGTGACGCGAATGCGTGGACGACGCACATGCGTGGCAAGGCAAGACGCTGGATGACGCGAACGCCTGGATGACGCGATCGCGTGACATGCGCGATCTGCAGAATCTGCAGAATTCGCTGGGGGCAATTTTGGGCCCTGTTTTGACCCAGTTTTTGGCCCAGAAAAGCAGATTAGAGCCGGGGAACATGCAGAGACCAAAAACAACATTCATTCCGCATAATTTTAGTTTTAGATAAAAAATTACTCCTCCTCTAGGTTTTCTCTCTACACATTGATAGTTCTTAGGATTTCATTTTTATTGCGTTTTGGATTGGGATATTGAGAAGAGTTATTACCTCCGCCAAGACTTCATTGTTCTAGTTTGTTTTCCTTACTTGTCTCTTACTCTTCCATGTCCTTAATCTATTCAGAGTTACTATTGTATTATTTTTAGAATTTATTAATACAAGAACTATTTTTATTTTTAATTGGTTTCCTTGATTATTATTATTTATCATGTTTCTCCTTATTTCTTTCCCTTATTTTGTGAAATTTACATTCATAATGAGCGAGTAGTTCCATAACTTGATTGGGAGATGATTGAAAGGAGAACCTTGAGTTGGAATATTCAAGAGAAAAATTGTAATTGGGTTTATTGTTGGATCGCCCTCTAGTCACTGACACTAGTCCTTCTCAAGGGAGAGGATTAGGACTTGTGAATAGAAATTGCATTCCAACTTGCTTGACTTTCCTTTACCTAGTGAAGGATAACTAAGCAGAACAACCTTTAATTATCATTTTAATCTTGAGAGAACTCCATCAAGGATAGGGCTTCCAACTAATCTACTCCCAGTCAAGGTTTTTATTTAAATTACATAATTTCTCTGATTTAATTTCCTGTTTATCAACTCAACCATTTTAGAAAACATCTGATTAATAAAATAGCACACCTTTCTGCAACTCGTTGGGAGATGACCTGGGATTCATACTCCCAGTATTTTAATTTTAATTTTGTGACAACCCCTTCTAAATTGATAAGTGGATTTTCGGCTGGTTAAGAACTGTACTTGCAACGTATCTCTTATAATAAATTCTTAACTCGCCAATTTCTGCCACGTCAAGCATAAAGAAAAGCAAAGTAAATTGATAACAACAATGAAATCTAACAACTACTTATTGCAAGGAATTAATAACAACAATCAAAGGAAACATAATTATTATGAATTACCTCATATTGAATTGAAAGAAAATGGAAGGAACAAGAGTAGATCTACAATAAAGCATAGAAACAACATAAAGAAATTTACAACAAAAGAATAGAGGAATCATAAATGCAACAACAAAAAATTGAGAAGAAAAAGAAGAAGAAGAAGAAGAAGAAAGCATGAATTGAAACCTAGATCTAGATTATTGAACTAAACCTAATCCTAATCCTAATTCTAGAGAAAAGTTAGAGCTTCTCTCTCTAAAACTAACCTAAACTAAACTAATGTGTGAAAGTATCTAAAGTGTATTGATTCCCCTTCAATCTTTGGCTTAAATAGCATTAGAAATGAGTTGGATTGGGCCCACAAGGCTTTAGAATTCGCTGGCCACGTATTGCTTTAAGTGGATCATATGGCAGCAACGACGCATGCGCATACAATGCATGTACACGTCACCATATGTGTCGCAACTATGACAAATCTTATATCGTTTCGAAACTCCAGATGTTAGCTTTCCAACGCAACTGAAACCGCGTCATTTGGACCCTTGTAGCTCAAGTTATGATCAATTAAGTGCGAAGAGGTCGGCTTGACAGCTTTTGCGATTCCTTCATTTCTTCATGAGTTCTCCATTTTTACATGCTTTTCGTTCATTCCCTTGATCCAATCTTTGCCTCCTAAATCTGAAATCACTTAACAAACATATCAAGGCATCTAATGGAATCAAAGGTAAGTTAAGATTAAACAATTAAGGACTTAAAAAGCATGTTTTTACTCTTAAGCACAATTAAAGGAGAATTTACAAAACCATGCTATTTCATTGGATAAATGGGAGAAAGGTTGACAAAACCCTCTAAATTCAACACAAGATAAACCCTACAAATGGGGTTTATCAACCTCCCCACACTTAAACCAAGCATGTCCTCATGCTTAAACTAAGAGAAAGCAAAGGATATCAACATTTATTCAATGAGATCTAACTAAATGCACCCTACCTATATGCAACTATCTACATGAATGCAACTAAATACAAAATGATTCTGCCTACTTGGTTAAAAATAAATCAATCCTCCAAGACATACATCCAAGAGTAGGGCTAAGGTCCCATGACGACTGATTTAAGAAAATTGTCGTGTCGGTATAGAAGTTCCTCAAATAAATGAATTTTCGTTGCAAGTATAGTTCTACACCAACAAACAATCCCCCCAATCAAAAATATTGGTTGTCACAAGTAACAAACCCCAATGAATTTATAACCGAAGTATTTAGACTCCGGGTCGTCTCCCTAGGATACAATGGAGTGCTTGCGTATTGGCTATGATGGGATAAAAAGAGAGGGGTTTAGTTTGATTAGAGTGGCAATAAAATAAAAAGACAATAAAGTAAATTGAGCAAATAATTAAAGAAAGCAAGTAATAAAGAGAGACATTCATGGCAATGGATTGAGATCATAGGCTTTCTATCCTAGTCATGCATGACTAATTCATCTTATTTAGTCAACTCCCACATCGGGAGAATGTCAAACAAAATTAATTAATCATGTCACAAATATAAACAAGAATTTATCTCATTACGTCATCTCCAACATTGGAAGAAGATATAGGTTATCTTCCATGAGAGAAAGTCTAACAAGACTAGCTAATCTCAATCCAAAAGTCCTAATTGACTCACTAATTTAATTAGTAAAAGATTAGCGTCAATGGAAAAAATATTAGCTAACAACTCTAGATCACCAACATGAGTTGGGTTTTACATGACTCAAGATTGCCCAATTACTCTTTCCAAGCCAAGAATGCTCAAAATCTACTCTAACATCCTTCCAAGCATTTTGTCAAAAACTTAGAAGGCATAAAAGGGAAACATAGCAAATTACAAGGAATGTAAATCTACACTATTCAATTTCAAGGAATTAAACAACAATAAAGCAAGTCAATAATAAAAGAACATGAATCATAAATTGCATTGATGGGAAATCAAATCCAACAAGAGCATCTATGAACATAAAAGAGAAATTAACATTACAGAACATGAGAATGAGAGAGTAGAAGTAAGAAATTATAAAGGAAAGAAGATGAAAACATGTAATTAAACCTAGATCTAAGATGGAAATTAACCTAACCTAATTCTAGAGAGAAGAGGGAGCTTCTCTCTCTAGAAACTAACTAAAGGCTCATGTTGGCTAAAACTAATTGCTCCCCCTTTGCTTGGACTTCAATTCTGCATGAAATACACTCAGAAACAAGTTGGATTTGGGCCTGGGCAGCTCAGAAATCGCCCCCAGCGTTTTGCCATTAAGTGGGCCATATGAGAATATTGGCGCACGCGCGCAATGTGCGCATGCGCGTCGCTGGCAAATTCCCAACCCGCGCGGAAGCGGCATGTACGCGTGCGCGTCCTTGTGAGAAACCACTTTTGCGCGTGTGCGCCTTGTACGCGTGCGCGTCCATTGGTGCATTCCAAATCTTTGTTTCTTCATGCATTCTCCACTTTGCATGATTTTCTCCTCATTTCTTCCATCCAATACTTGCCTTATGAACCTGGAATTACTTAACAAACACATCAAGGCATCCAATGGAATTAAAGTGAAATAAAAATCACCAAATTAGGGCTTAAAAAGCATGTTTTTATACTTAAGCAAAATTTAAGGGAGAATTACAAAACCATACTATTTCGTTGAATAAATGTGGGAAAAGGTGAATAAATCCCCCAAAACAAGCACGAAATAAACCACAAAATCGGGGTTTATCAACGACTCATGAATCCTACCAATTTAAATATCAAAATGAAGTTCAAGTAGACTTGTAAGAAGAATGCTCATGAAGGCTGGAAATCAAGGAATTGAGCATCGAACCCTCACCGGAAGTGTTTGCACTCTAGTCGCTCAAGTGTGTAGGGTCGATTCTCTCAATTCTCCCCTAATCATACTTTCTAAGATTTTTTTTCTTCTAACAATCAACATATATTTCATGCATGCATACAAGTATCATGAGGTCTTTTCTTTAGGTTGTAATGGGGCTAAGGTCAAGGTAAGGATGCATATTTGGTCAAGTGAGCTTGAAATTTGAATCTTTGATAAGCTTAAACTTCCCACCTAACCTATGACATCCTATACAATTCTAAATAAACCTAACTACCCATTCTTCACTTTTTCACATACTCATGCATTTTTTTCATTTCACAACACTTATGCATTGACCCTTATTGAGCTTTGCTTTGGGGCATTTTGTCCCCTTTTATTTCTTTCTTTTTCTTTGTTTCTTTCTTTTTCTATTTTTTTCTTTTCTTTTTCATATTGTTTTTTTTTTTCTTTTTTTTCTTTCTATATACAAGATCATCAATGCATAAGGTTTTACATTCATTACACATGAGCATGTACCTAATTCCCAATATTTACAACAAAAATACAAAACTACCCTTTTATTCACCCAATGTCCCAAGATTTCCCACACTTAAATGACACACACACACACACTAGCCTAAGCTAATCAAAGATCCAAATTAAGAACTTTTATTATTTTCCGCTTTAAGGCTTGTAATGTGCTAAAATTATGAACAAAGTGGGTTAAGTATAGGCTCAAATTAGCTAACAATGGAAGATAAAAGGTAAGGCCATTTGGGTAAGTGAGCTAAATAAAATAATGGCCTCAATCATATAAATGCAAGAATAAACAAAATAATAGACATAAAGAATCAAACAAATCAAAGATCACAATCATAGAAAGAGAATAATGCACACAAGAAGGGAAAATAAGTGGTTATAAGATGTAACCACACCATTAGGCTCAAATCTCACAAGCTTGTGTTCTTAGCTCAAAACCATGTTCCAAAATAAATTCTTTCAAGCAAGTTCAACCAAAAATATTTCAAATTGGTACGGTGCCCTAAAACAATTTTCTTGGAAAAGAAATCATCACCCTAACCAAGTAGTCCTAGCATAAAAAGAAGTGATAGAATATATAAAAATTCTAATAACATGCAACCTATCATGTAATGCAACATCTAGCTAGCTTTGGTGTTGAAAAAGAAATTGTTACCCACGGAGATCGGTCGGACGACCTCCCCTCACTTGAAGATTGCACCGTCCTCGGTGCATGCAAAGAAGAGCAAGGTGGATGGGTTGCTACAATTGATGAGTGAAGAACTGAAGATTGATGGTTTAGAAGTTATAGTAAACTCTCGTTGCAAGTATAGTTACTAAACCAAGCAATCAACCTTTCTTACAAAATTTTTGGTTGTCACAAGTAACAAACCCCTTTAAAATTGATAACCGAGTATTTAAACCATGGGTCGTCTTCTCAAGGAATTGCAGGGAGGTGTTCTTATTATTGGTTATGAGTATTGTAAATTGGGGGTTTTGAAAGTAAGGAAGAAGTATGTTAAATAATAAGAAAAATAAAATAGTAATAATAAAATAAACTCTTGGCAAGGTATTGGAACTGGAAGTCCTATCCTTATCAATTGTGATGAGAATTGGATTTTAATCCCACTTTGTTAACCTCTAACTATGAAGGTAAATCAAGTGGATTAATTAGCTTAATCCTCAGGTCCTAGTCAAATTCTATGGAAAGACTAGAGTTATTGGAGCAACTCCCAATTTCAACCACTGCTTTATTTGACAACTCAAGCTTTACCAATTACTTAACCCAAGCCAAAAGGGAGAAAATATCTAATTAAATCAAAAGCATCAATATAAATAAAGCAAAGCAATCTTAAATCTGAAATACCTCAAATAATATTAATTAAGAAAATCATAACATGAATGTAGCATAAGCCAAATTGAAAAGATAAATAATTATTAAAAGTATATAATAAAAGTAGAAACTAAATAAGAGGAACATTGAACCTATGATGAAGAAGAAATAATCCTAAATCCTAAAACTAAATCCTAAGAGAGAGGAGAGAGCCCCTCTCTCTAAAAACTACATCTAAATCCTAAAATTGTGTATTGTGAGCTTATCATTATGAATGAATGGATTTCCCCACTTTATAGCCTCTAATCTGTGTTTTCTGGGCCGAAAACTGGGTCGAAAACAGCCCAGAAATTGCTGGAGAAGAAATCTGCCACGCTGATTTTCGCCACTGCGACGCGTCTGCGTGGAGCACGCGTTCGTGTTGCCTAGCATCAGGGAAACTATGGCATATTATATATCAAATCGAAGCCCTAGATGTTACTTTCCAACGCAACTGGAACCGCGTCATTTGGACCTCTGTAGCTAAAGTTATAGCCGTTTGAGTGCGAAGAGGTCAGGCTGGTCAGCTTAGCAATTTCTCCAACTTCTTGTATTCCTTCCACTTTTGCATGCTTCCTTTCAATCCTCTGAGCTATTCCTGCCCTGTAATTTCTGAAATCACTTAACACACATATCAAGGCATCTAATGGTAATAAGAGAGGATTAAACATAGGGAACTTAAGGCCAAAGAAGCATGTTTTCAACCAAAGTATATAATTAGGAAGGCAAATGTAAAACCATGCAAATAGTATGAATAAGTGGGTAAAGAGTCGATAAAAATCACTCAATTGAGCACAAGATAAACCATAAAATATTGGTTTATCAATGAGCTTCTTCGAAAGGTTGTGCGGATGACTTGTTTGTTGCCCCATTTCGAAGCTTTCCTTTTCCTCCTTTCTTGGTGGCCAACCTAAAGGGAGAGAAAAAAAAAGAAAATTAAGCCTATAACAAAGATATCAAAGCAAAGAGAACATAGGCAAGGGTTAATGCCAAATAAGGGTAAGGTTCTCACTACATGGTAGCTACAACATGTGAGTGAGAAAACAATATAGGCAAAGGGCATATGAACTAACACATGATGCAAGAGTAAAATCAAAGCATGAAGAGCATATTGAGCATAAAGTTCAAATAAGAAAGAGTGGGTCATGAAAAATAATATTAGGTCATATCAATTCACAAAGACACAAGAGTCATACAAGATTAAGCATTGATTTAAAAGTTTCATCACCCAACAATTTCAAACAAGTCAAGAGGCACCAAAATAATGCAAGAAATTCTCAACGATTGAATAGGAAAATTTAACACCATTATTAAAATAAGAAACTTAAAAAAAAGAAAATTACAACAAGCTATAAAATCAAAATTAAAATGCAATGAATGAAAGTAAGCAAATGCAATAAAAGAAAATGGAAGAAATTTTTTTTCTTTAGTATTTTATTTATTTATTTATTTATTTAATTATTTATTTATTTATTTATTATTTTAATTTTTTTTTCAAGAGAGGAAGAAGAAAGGTAGAAAGAAAGAAGAAGAAAAGAAGAAAGAAGAAGAAAGGAGAAAAACAGGGTGAAGTAAGGGAGGAGCATCCACGCGTACGCGTGCATGGCGCGCACGCGTGGATGATGGTGCAATGGACGCGACGTGTCCGTGTTGATGGGTTTTTTTTGGAGAGTGACGCGTACGCGTCATGTACGTGTACGCGTCAGTGGTTTTGTGCCAAAGGCAGAAGGCGCGCGCAACGTTTGCATAACTCTCGGGTTTTTTGGCATGGGGGTGGAATTTCTCAATCCACGCATACGCGTACATGGCGCGTGCGCGTGGATTGGCGAAAATGCTTGATGCACGCATACGAGCGTAGTGCACGTATGCGCGGATGGTATTTTTTTTTTAAAAAATTTTTATGTTTTCGCACCAATCCAAGCATTCCAAACCTCCAAACAGCTACCAAAACACCCTAAAACCTTATTTAACATACTAAACTACCAATTAAACTCAACAAACTAAACAAAACATGAAATCAAACCTATTCTACCAATATTTACAAAAGAGAAAAATGAAAAGAGTTTACCATGGTGGGGTGTCTCCCACCTAGCACTTTCGTTTATTGTCCTTAAGTTGGACTTATGGGGAGCTCCTCTCAAGGTGGCTTGTGCTTGAAGCTATCCTTGAACTCCTACCAATGCTTGGTTCTCCATTGTGCCCCAAGATTTCTTATTTGTTGCACCAAGTATTGATGGAGTTCTTCACAAGCTTGGGGCTCCCAAAGTTAATCCTCTTTTTGTGATCCGGGATCCCACACTTTATTTTTACACCCGTCTTAAAGTTGATCATCATTATTAGTCCATCCGGGTGGTGAGTAAGGTGAATACTCTATGAAGTGCCCAACAATCCTTCTAGACCCATCTATTTGAGCACTACTCCAACCTTTATATCTCATGTTTGATGCATGAACCATAATGAGCCTTGATTTGCAATGGCAACCACAAAACCTTTTTCGTTTACGCTTCATCCCAAAGCTCCCTAAGTTGGCCATCCGTTTCAAGCAAACCATATTCAAGTGGGATAATAGAGCTAATAGAAATGAATTTCACCCACTCAAATGAAGGAGTAGATGGCAACCTAGGCAAAGACAACTCCAAGGGTCTTGATAAAGCGTATTCAATTCCCATCCTCCTTTTTCTAAGGATTTCCACCTCTTCACAAGACTTCTCAATTATAATCCTTTTTTCAACAATTTTATCTAAACCTTTTCTCCTACTCAAGTCATAAATTGGAGGATGAGAAAAATTTACCTCCACATTGCTTTCCATCTTGTTGGGAGAAGGTTCTTCATGCTCAAAGGATTCTTCACCACTAAGGTTTGATGCTTGATCTTCATCACCAAGGGAACTCAATTCTTGCTCTATCCCATCCAAGTCTTCATAAGGGATATGCCTTGGAGGTTGTGCACATTCCTCCTTAGCCTCAAATTCAATCTTCTTGGAGGGGTTTTCTTCAATTCTAGATTCCCATGGAGGCTCCGCATCTCCTAAGTCTTCAACCAATTCTTTCCTTTCTTCAACAATCATAGCTTCCTCCAATTATTCCAATACAAAGCAACTTCCCTCATTCTCCACCAATCTCTCCTTTATGTTGTGCTCTTCATTTATTTCTCCACATGTAGCCATGGGAGTCCTTGAGTTGTTAAGCATTGGGATGCTAACCGGTTTACCACCTCATCCAAGGCGGCCGTGAATTGTTGCACATCCCTTTTCATCTCCTCTTGTCCTTGAACAAGAACATCAATGATGTCATCCATTGGAGGTTGTGGTGGATGGAAGGGTTCATCAATTTGGGGGAAGGATTCATAGTAGGAAGGTGGTTCTTCTTGGTAGAGTTGTGGTGGTTCACTACTTTCCACTCTTTCAACTTGTTGCACAACACGCTCCATGGTTGCTTGAAGTTGATCCAATATTTCCTTGAGATGATCCTGTGACTCTTGTTCCTCTTGGATAATATGATTAGGATCATGTGGCTCTTGGATTGAAGGACATGAGTATTCTTCCATAGGAGGTTGTGGTGGAAAGTAGAGTTCATCTTGTGGTTGAAAGTTTTTATATATTGGAGGTGGTTCATCTTGGTAATAATATGGAGGGGGCGGCTCTTGAAAATGTTGATGTTGGAGTAGTGGTGGCTCTATGTGTAGTTCATATGGCTCATATGATTGTTGGTAGGATGGATATGGATTAGGATCATATGAAGATGGTTGGTAAGAAGGGGCTTGTGAGTATGGTTGAGGGTTATGTTGGGGATATGGTTCATAGGCATATGGTGGTGGTTCTTGAAAGTCACAAGGGGATTCACCATAGCCATTAGATTGATATGCATCATAGAATGGCTCTTGTTCATAGTGTGTTGGTGGAGGTTGTTGCCATGAAGATTGATCATATGCATATGGCTCCTCCCACCTTTGGTTATCCCATTCTTGATACACATCTTCATTGTAGCCCTCATTTCCTACAACATAGTTAGAACCAAACTCATAGCCAAAGTGAGAATTCATAATAGCAAGAGAAAATAAAAACAAAATCAAATAAGAAGCAAGAAAATTAAATCCTAAAACTAGAAAAAACTAACAAAGAAGCAAAAGGTAAACCTATTTACAATATTCACATATATACAATAACCAATAACACAACACCATTGCAATTCCCCGGCAACGGCGCCATTTTGATTATTGGACTTTTGTGTGGTTTAGAATTCACAAATGAATTCTCGTTGCAGGTATAGTTTCTAAACCGAACAATAATCCTTTCATACAAAAATTTGTTTGTCACAAGTACAAACCCCTAAAATCTATAAATCGAAGTATTCAAACCTCGGGCCGTTCTCCCTAGGAATTGCAATAAAGTGCCTTGTTATTGGTTATGGAGCTATGTCTGGGGTTTTTGAGATATTAGACATGAAAGGTAAATGGCAATGAAAATAAACTAACAACTAGAAAGCTCTTGGCAAGGTTGTGAGAATTAGAAGTCCTATCCTAGTTATCCTCTTCAATTGTGACCATAATTATCCATTGCTACCACTTAGTTAACCTCTAACTATGGAGGAAAGTCAAGTGGATGAATCAACTTGATTCCACAAGTCCTAGCCAACTCCCAAGGGAAAGACTAGCTTTAGTGGTATCCAAATCAATTAGCAACTTCTAATTATCAATCAACAAAGGAATTTGATAACTCAAGCGTCACTAATTACTCCACCTAGGCTAAGAGAAACAAAATCTACACTAAAATCTAACCAAGCTTTTCATCAAACACTTGGGAGGCATAAAGGAAAGCAAAGTAAATTGATAACAACAATGAAATCTAACAACTACTTATTACAAGGAATTAATAACAACAATCAAAGGAAACACAATTATTATGAATTACCTCATTTTGAATTGAAAGAAAATGGAAGGACCAAGAGTAGATCTACAATAAAGCATAGAAACAACATAAAGGAAATTACAACAAAAGAATAGAGGAATCATAAATGCAACAACAAAGAATTCAGAAGAAGAAGAAGAAGAAGAAGAAAGCATGAATTGAAACCTAGATCTAGATTATTGAACTAAACCTAATCCTAATACTAATTCTAGAGAGAAGTTAGAGCTTCTCTCTCTAAAACTAACCTAAACTAAACTAATGTGTGAAAGTATCTAAAGTGTATTGATTCCCTTTCAATCCTTGGCTTAAATAGCATCAGAAATGAGTTGGATTGGGCCCACAAGGCTTTAGAATTCGCTGGCCACGTATTGCTTTAAGTGGATCATATGGCAACAACGACGTGTGTGCATACAGTGCGCGTACGCATCACCATACATGTAACAACTATGACAAATCTTATATCGTTTCAAAGCCCCAGATGTTAGCTTTCCAACGCAACTAGAACCGCATCATTTGGACCTCTGTAGCTCAAGTTATGATCGATTAAGTGCGAAGAGGTCGGCTTGACAGCTTTTGCTATTCCTTCATTTCTTCATGAGTTCTCCATGTTTACATGCTTTTCGTTCATTCCCTTGACCCAATCTTTGCCTGCTAAATCTGAAATCACTTAACAAACATATCAAGGCATCTAATGGAATCAAAGGTAAGTTAAGATTAAACAATTAAGGACTTATAAAGCATGTTTTTACTCTTAAGCACAGTTAAAGGAGAATTTACAAAACCATGCTATTTCATTGGATAAATGGGAGAAAGGTTGACAAAACCCTCTAAATTCAACACAAGATAAACCCTACAAATGGGGTTTATCAGGGACCAGTAACAGGAAGAGAGGAAGCGGGACCATAAGTCGCCTGGGATGGATCAGATGGAATCGACCGAACTCTAGGGGTCGGGATAATCTTCCTCGGGCCTTGAGAGGTTAGAAGTCGGATTTTGCGGGAGAACCTGAGAAGACCCCTCCCCTGGGGTCTTCGTCGACAAATTCTGGGCAGCTGTCGCCTTCTTCACCCTTCAGAAGGCCTTCATGGAATCTGAAGATTTCACCATTTCTAAAAAGAAAGTCATGAAAACAATTATCATCTCAGATAAAGACAGAGCCCCAAGTCAACACAAAAGTACACTTTGCACAAAGAAAGAGCTCAGACACTACCTAGCTCGGCACTAAGGAGGGAAGGATCTCCTAAAAATCTCTTTGTGTCCAGATGAGGAGGCTCCCCCCAGTGCTCCTCTAAAACATTCACAAAAGCTTGTTCCACCTCATCTAAGCTCTCCCAAGGATATTTGAGGACTACAGGATCTTTTTGCCACCATAAAGGAAAGGTTGGCTCATTATTTTCATCTAAAAAGAAAGGTCGAGCATCCTGAACAGCTCCCCTTAAAGTAGTAGTTCTTGAAATCCCGGAAAGATTCATCAAATATCGAAACACTTTCTTTCCTTGGGTAGCCCGGAAAGAAATTCAAGAAGCTTTCTTCTTGGCCACCCCGGGTTTTATCAGAACAAAGAGATAAAGAAAGAGTTGAATGGTAGGTCGGACACTCAATTCTTGGCACAATAACTGAAAGATCTTTATAAAGGCCCATTAGTTCGGATGAAGCTGAGAAGGGGCCACATTATAGTTCCACAACAAGTTCGGTCTCAAAAGCAGTAAAAGGGATGGTAATATTCAGTAAGGAAAAGAAGTAATCATAGGTGTAGAAAAAGGGATGCTCTTCCCGACCTAAGGGAGGGAAGCTAACCCTCTCTTCAGGGTCAGGCGACACCAGCTCATAATTCTTTTCATCCTCCCTATTACTACAAATCCTATGAAATCGCCTAAGTTTCTCACAATACTCAGGGTCAGCTACAGTAACACACATCAGGACAATAGAGTCTAGCCAATTTGCCATACCAGCGGGGACTTTGGTGGACATCTCGACAATATTCTTATGGGAAGACATACAGCATAGAAAATAAAAATAGGTCACTACCGAAACAACTCGGACAAAAACAGAGAGTAAGGAAACTAGCGCACAAGGAATATCACAACAAAAGGGCACCCCAGGTTTCATAAAAACAAAGACCAAGGGCACCCTTTGGAGGCAATGAAGATACAAGAACATAGGAAAATCAACGAAATAATCAAATAGGAAATCCTAGCCCCTTCGCTATAGGGCACAACCAAATCCTCATCACCTAAATACCTACGCGTCCCCAGAAAGAAGAAACAGAAACAAAAAAAAGGCAAAAACAAAAAAAGGCAAAAACAAAAAAAGCTTCGTATTTAAACTTAGTGAAAAACTCACCAATAGAAGTACAGTTTGGACTAAGATGCTCGAACACGACTCCCCTAAGGGATCGAGGCTGGAAAGCATGAACTCAAGGGAAGATCGAAGCTCGAGCAGAGGCACTGTTCATACCATGGGTCGAGCTATGTGAGCTAGGCTGATGATAAAAATGCCCGACCTCTTAAAGGTTGGTCGACACCGACCTCTCCCTAAAGAGATCGGCCAAGTTGCCATGAGGGCCCAAGTAGGCCCAAAGCAGAAGATCACAGCCCACCTAAAGGCGGCTGGCTTAAGATAAGGGGACTCACCCACAAAAGATAAGATAAGATAACAAACTTATATCAAAGAAGGTCATCTCAGACTACTATAAATACACTGGAACACCCAGGTATAACTCATACTCTGATTCTACACAAAAAACCTGCTCAAAGCCCATGCTAACTTAAGCATTGGAGTCTCTTGTAGGTACCACCCCCCTCCGGTGATCAAGGATTAGCAGCACAACCAGATCCAACAAGTCGAATACAACAGTCCCGGTCACAACAGCAGATCTCATCCGAGATCGACCTTCAGTTTCAGGTAAACCTCGGAACACCAACCAAAGACCATATCAAGCCACTCAAAACACTTCTTCCCGGCTATCATATCACGCACCAAATAGTCATTTTCAACCAACCCAATTCCAACATACCACCACCATCTGAGGATAGGTTGTCTCGTATTGAGGCCATGCTTCGAGAACTCTGCAAAGAGTCTAAAGACATGCAAGATTTCAAGGAGGAAGTGAGATCCAACATGCAAAACTAAGATGCAGCCATCAAGAAACTCGAAGTACAGATTGGATACCTATCCAAGTAAGTCCCTAACCACAATCCTTGTAATAACACAAGGGCAAACCTCAGGAAGGAATACAAAGCCATCACACTAAGGAGTGGGAAGGAACTGAAGGAAACCTCAAGGGAAGCGCAAAAGAAGGAAGTGAATGAAAACCCGAATAATGAAGAAGAAGCACAAATACCTGCCTCCAACCCACCTCAGGAAAAAGAAATCTTAAGACCATACATTCCAAAAGCTCCTTACCCTCAACGATTGAAGAAGGATGAGAAGAAAAATCAATTCTCCAGATTCTTGGAAGTTTTCAAGAAACTCCAAATCAATATCCCCTTTGCTGAAGCACTGGAGCAAATGCCACTTTATGCCAAATTATTGAAGGAGTTGATGACCAAGAAAAGGAGCTAGAAAAGTGATAAAACTGTGATGTTGACTGAGGAGTGTAGTGCTATCATTCAGCACAAATTACCCCAGAAGTTGAAGGATCCTGGGATCTTCCAAATCCCATGTATCATAGGAGAAATCATAGTGGAAAAAGCTTTATGTGATTTGGGAGCCAGCATAAATTTGATGTCCTTAGCAATGATGAAGGGGATGAAGATTGAGGAAGCCAAACCAATGAGAATGGCACTTCAATTAGCAGACCGATCCTTCAAATTCCCTCATAGAGTAGTAGAGGACTTGTTTGTGAAGGTAGGAGACTTCATATTCCCAGCAGACTTTGTGGTGTTATATATGGAGGAAGAAGCCAAAGCTTCTATCATTTTGGGAAGGCCATTTCTAGCAACAGCCAGAGCCATCATTGATGTCCAAAATGGTAAACTTATCCTTAGGCTACATGATGAGAAGATAGTATTCAATATTTTCAAAGCCATGAGTTACCCACGGGAATCACTAGGAGAATGCATGAGGTTAGATGCAGTGGAAATCTTGGTACAAGAACCCTTCGAAGAATCTGAGGAGGTGTCAGAAGAAGATCCCACATCAAACAGTGAGGTTGCAGCAGTTCAATCAGTAGATGAACTCATTCCACGCACGTTAGAGGAAAAGAAAGAAGAGAAGAAAGCACCCAAACTCGAACTGAAAGCACTGCCTCCCACTCTCAAGTATGTATACTTGGGAAGTGATGAAAGTTACCCAGTGATCATCAATTCTGCTTTGAGTCAAGAACAAGAGAAGGAGTTAATCAAGGTGCTGCAAAAGCACAAAGATGCCATTGGATGGACCCTTTCTAATTTAAAAGGGATAAGTCCCTCCATGTACATGCATAAGATTCTGTTGGAAGATGATGCCAAGCCCTCCATTCAACCTCAAAGAAGGTTGAATCCAGTCATGAAAGAAGTAGTACAAAAGGAGGTCATGAAACTTTGGCAAGCAGGGGTGATCTACCCAATTTCGGATAGTCCATGGGTGAGTCCCATCCAAGTGGTTCCCAAGAAAGGAGGCATCACTGTGGTGCCTAATGAGAGGAATGAACTCATCCCCACACGAACTGTAATAGGATGGAGAATGTGTATTGATTACAGGAAGCTCAATGAGACCACAAGAAAAGACCACTTCCCACTTCCTTTTATGGACCAAATGCTGGAAAGGCTTGCAGGGCATGCATACTACTGCTTCTTGGAAGGCTACTCAGGATACAACCAGATAGTAGTTGACCCAAGAGATCAAGAGAAAACATCTTTTACTTGCCCATATGGAGTCTTTGCTTATAGACGCATGCCCTTTGGATTGTGCAATGCAACTGCCACCTTCCAAAGATGCATGCTATCTATCTTTTCAGACATGATTGAAAAATTCATTGAGATCTTTATGGATGACTTTTCAGTATTTGGGGATTTCTTCCCTAATTGCTTGCATCACCTTCCCTTGGTGCTAAAGAGATGCCAAGAGACTAACCTAGTTTTAAACTGGGAGAAATGCCATTTTATGGTAACAGAGGGGATAGTCCTTAGCCACAAAATCTCTAATAAAGGCATAGAGGTGGACAGAGCTAAGGTGAAAATAATTGAGAAATTACCTCCACCTAGTAATGTCAAAGCAATTAGGAGCTTCTTGGGACATGCTGGCTTTTACAGAAGGTTCATTAGAGATTTTTCAAAAATTGCCAAACCTTTAAGTAATCTACTTGTATCTGATGCACCTTTTGTGTTTGATCAAGAATGCATGCTGGCTTTTGAAAATCTTAAAAGAAAACTTTCTTCATCACCTATCATTGCCCCACCTAACTGGGATTTACCTTTTGAGATGATGTGTGATGTATCAGATTTTGCTATTGGGGTAGTGTTAACACAGAGGAAAGGTAATCTAGTGCATGTTATATACTACGCCAGCAAGGTCCTAAATGAAACCCAAAGGAATTACACCACCACTAAAAAGGAATTACTGGCAATAGTGTTTGCATTTGATAAATTTAGATCATATCTCATTGGATATAAAGTGATTGTTTTTACTGATCATGCAGCACTAAAATACCTACTTGCCAAGCAAGAACCAAAACCAAGATTGATAAAGTGGGTTTTGCTGCTGCAGGAGTTCAACATTGAGATTAAGGATAAGAAAGGAGTAGAGAACAAGGTGGCAGATCACTTGTCAAGAATTCCTTGTGAAGAAGGCAGCACACACAACCCAAGTGTGAATGAATGCTTTCCAGACGAGCAGTTAATGCTGGTACACAAGGCACCCTGGTTTGCGGACATTGCCAACTTTAAAGCCACTGGAGAAGTGCCCCCGGAGATCAACAAACATCAGAGGAGAAAATTCATTAATGATGCCAAGTATTTCATTTGGGATGAACCATACCTCTTCATAAAATGCTTAGATAGAATACTTAGGAGGTGCATATCAGAGGAAGAAGGAAGGGAAGTCTTGTGGAATTGCCATGGTTCTTGTTATGGAGGACACTTTGGAGGGAAAAGAACTACAGCCAAAGTGTTGCAGTGTGGGTTCTTTTGGCCCACTATCTTCAAAGATGCCAAAGAACTAGTGAAGAATTGCAATAAATGTCAGAGAGCTGGAAACTTGCCCAAAAGAAATGAGATGCTAAAATACTTCATCCTAGAACTTGAACTTTTTGATGTATGGGGGATTGATTTCATGGGATCATTCCTAACTTCACACTCAAACAAATATATTTTGGTAGCAGTAGACTATGTATCCAAGTGGGTGGAAGCCATTGTAACACCCACAAATGATAACAAGGTCGTGATGAACTTTCTCAGGAAAAACATCTTCAGTCAATTTGGAGTTCCTAGAGCCCTTATCAGTGATGGAGGAAGCCATTTTTGTAACATAACTGGTGCACGAAATTGTGATCCCTGGGGTTGTAAAATTTGTTGTTCATTCTCTCCCTGGCAATGGCGCCAACAACTGGTGCACAATACCATGGTCCAAACATAACTTCACAACTTCGCACAACTAACCAGCAAGTGCACTGGGTCGTCCAAGTAATAAAACCTTACGTGAGTAAGGGTTGATCCCACGGAGATTGTTGGTATGAAGTAAGCTATGGTCACGTTGTAAATCTCAGTCAGGCGGATATCAAATGGTTATAGAGTTTTCGAATAATAATAATAAATAAACAGAAAGTAAAGATAGAAATACTTATGTATATCATTGGTGAGAATTTCAGATAAGTCAAAAAGACGTTTAATACAATAGTAAGAGGTCCGATTTATAATAAACTAGTCACTAGGGTTTACAGAAGTAAGTAATTGATGCATAAATCCACTTCCGGGGCCCACTTGGTGTGTGCTTGGGCTGAGCTTGAAGTTTACACGTGGAGAGGTCATTCTTGGAGTTGAACGCCAGTTTGTAACGTGTTTCTGGCGTTCAACTCTGGTTCGTGACGTGTTTCTGGCGTTTAACTCTAGACTACAGCGTAGAACTGGCGTTCAACGCCCTTTTGCGTCATCTAAACTCGGCCAAAGTATAGACTAATATATATTTCTGGAAAGCCCTAGATGTCTACTTTTCAACGCAATTAGAAGCGCGCAATTTGGAGTTTGATATCTCCAGAAAATCCACTTTGAGTGCAGGGAGGTCAGAATCCAACAGCATCAGCAGTCCTTCTTCAACCTCTGAATCTGATTTTTGCTCAAGTCCCTCAATTTCAGCCAGAAAATACCTGAAATCACAGAAAAACACACAAACTCATAGTAAAGTCCAGAAATGTGAATTTAACATAAAAACTAATAAAAACATCCCTAAAAGTAAATAGATCCTTCTAAAAACATACTAAAAATAATGCCAAAAAGCGTATAAATTATCCACTCATCACAACACCAAACTTAAATTGTTGCTTCTTCCCAAGCAACTGAAAATCAAATAGGATAAAAAGAAGAGAATATACTATAAATTCCAAACTTTCAATAAAACATAGCTCCAATCAGATGAGCGGGATTTGTAGCTTTTTGCCTCTTGAATAGTTTTAGCATCTCACTTTATCCATTGAGGTTCAAAATGATTGGCATCTATAGGAACTCAGA
>NC_029793.2:94973980-94979084 GCF_000816755.2 Arachis ipaensis
TTAGGCCAGGATTTTATTCCTTTAGGCCCTCCTATCCACTGATGCTCAAAGCCTTGGGATCCTTTTTATTACCCTTGCCTTTTGGTTTTAAAGGTTATTGGCTTTTTGCTCTTGCCTTTTGGTTTTAAGAGCTTTTGGCTTTTTCTGCTTGCTTTTTCTTTTTCTATATTTTTTATATATTTTTTTTAGCTATTTTTTTTCTATTTTTTTTTCTGCAAGCTTTTGTATTCACTGCTTTTTCTTGCTTCAAGAATCATTTTTATGATTTTTCAGATTATTAAATAACATGTCTCCTTGTCATCATTCTTTCAAGAGCCAACCTATTTAACATTCATGAACAACAACTTCAAAAGACATATGCACTGTTCAAGCATTCATTCAGAAAACAAAAAGTATTGTCACCACATTAATATAATTAAACTAAGTTCAAGGATAAATTCGAAACTCATGTACTTCTTGTTCTTTTGAATTAAGTCATTTTTCATTTAAGAGAGGTGATGGATTCATAGGACATTCATAACTTTAAGACAAAGTTACTAAATACTAATGATCATGTAATAAGACACAAACATGGATAAGCACTTAACATAAAGAAAACGAAAAACAGAGAATGTAAGAACAAGGAATGAGTCCACCTTAGTGATGGTGGCGTTTTCTCCTTAAGGAACCAATGATGTCCTTGAGCTCTTCTATGTCTCTTCCTTGTATTTGTTGCTCCTCCCTCATTGCTTTTTGATCTTCTCTAATTTCATGAAGGATGATGGAGTGCTCTTGATATTCCACCCTTAATTGTCCCATGTTGGAACTTAATTCTCCTAGGGAGGTGTTGATTTGCTTCCGAAAATTCTGTGGAGGAAAGTGCATCCCTTGAGGTATCTCAGGGATTTCTTGATGATGAGCTTCCTCACGTGTTTCTTGAGCTCCATGAGTGGGCTCTCTTGTTTGCTCCATCCTTTTCTTAGTGATGGGCTTCTCTTCCTCAATGGGAATGTCTCCTTCTATGAAAGCTCTAGCTGAGTAACATAGATGGCAAATAAGATGAGGGAAAGCTAGCCTTGCCAAGGGGGAGGGCTTTTTGGCTATTTTGTAGAGTTCAAGGGAGACGACTTCATGAACTTCTACTTCCTCACCAATCATGATGCTATGAATCATGATGGCCCGATCCACATTAACTTCAGATCGGTTGCTAGTGGGGATGATGGAGCGTTGGATGAACTCCAACCATCCTCTAGCTACAGGCTTATGGTCCAGTCTTCTCAGTTGAACCGGTTTGCCTTTTGAGTCAATCTTCCATTGACTTAGAATATTGCTCGCCCTCGAGCAAGAGAAGAAAGAATAGATGAAGAAGAAGAAGAAAATATGGAGGAGAGGAGGGAGAGGTGTATTCGGCCAAGAAGGGGAAGAGAGGGTTGTATTGTGTGAAAATGAGGAAGAATGGAGGGCTTTATATAGGGAGGGGAGGGGGTTTTAGTTTCGGCCATATAGGGTGGGTTTGGGTGGGAAATTGATTTTGAATTTTGAAGGTAGGTGGAGTTTATGAGGTAGGTTTATGGGGAAGAGTGTTTATTGGGAAGAGAGGATGAACATTGAGAAGAGGGAAGAGAGAGAGTGGAGGTAGGTGGGGATCCTGTGGGGTCCACAGATGTTGAGTTGATCCTGTGGGGTCCACAGATCCTGAGGTGTCAAGGATTTGCATCCCTGCACCCATTAGGCATGTGAAATGCCTTTGCATGCAATTCTGGCGTTTAAACGCCGAAATGATGCCTATTCTGGGCGTTCAGCGCCTAGATGCAGCATATTTCTGGCGTTGAACGCCAGTTTTATGCTTGTTTCTGGCGTTCAGCGCCAGCTTTCCTCACTTTGCATTTCTGGCGTCTGAACGCCAGGATGCTGCTTGTTTCTGGCGTTCAACGCCAGATGCTCCTTACTGGCGTTTAAACGCCAGTAAGATCCTCCTCCAGGGTGTGATTTTTCTTCTACTATTTTTTATTCTATTTTTAATTTTTTTGATTTATTTTGTGACTCCACATGATCATGAACCTAATAAAACATGAAATAACAATAAAGATAAATTAAAATTAGATAAATAAAAATTGGGTTGCCCCCCAACAAGCGCTTCTTTAATGTCAATAGCTTGACAGTGGGCTCTCATGGAGCCTCACAGATGTTCAGAGCATTGTTGAGACTTCCCAACACCAAACTTAGAGTTTGGATATGGGAATTCAACACCAAACTTAGAGTTTGGTTGTGGCCTCCCAACACCAAACTTAGAGTTTGAATGTGGGGGCTCTGGTTGACTCTGTTTTGAGAGAAGCTTACTGTGCCTCTTTTCCATGTTTACAGAAGGGTGACCTTGAGTTTTAAACACAAGGGAGTCCTCATTCAATTGAAGAACTAGTTCACCTCTGTCAACATCAATCACAGCTCTTGCTGTGGCTAGGAAGTGTCTTCCAAGAATGATGAATTCATCCTCATCCTTCCCAGTATCCAGGATTATAAAATCAGCAGGGATGTAAAGGCCTTCAACCTTTACTAACATGTCCTTTACTTGTCCATAAGCCTGTTTTCTGGAATTGTCTGCCATCTCTAATGAGATTTTAGTAGCTTGCACCTCAAAGATTCTAAGTTTCTCCATTACAGAGAGTGGCATGAGGTTTATTCCTGACCCAAGGTCACATAGAGCCTTTTCAAAGGTCATGGTGCCTATGGTGCAAGGTATTAGGAACTTTCCAGGATCCTATTTCTTCTGAGGCAATCTCAGTTGATCCAATACATTTAGTTCATTGGTGAATAGGGGAGGTTCATCTCCCCAAGTCTCATTACCAAATAAATTGGCATTCAACTTCATGATTACACCAAGGAACTTGGCAACTTTCTCTTCAGTAACATCTTCATTCTCTTCAGAAGAAGAATACTCTTCAGAGCTCATGAATGGCATAAGGAGGTTCAATAGAATCTCTATGGTCTCTAGATGAGTCTCAGATTCCTTTGGTTCCTCAGAGGGAAACTCCTTATTGGTCACTGAACGTCCCAGGAGGTCTTCCTCCTTGGGATTCACGTCCTCCCCTTCCTCCTTGGATTCGGCCATGATGGTTATATCAATGGCCTTGCACTCTCCTTTTGGATTTTCTTCTGTATTGCTTGGGAGAGCACTAGGAGGGGTTTCAGTGAGCTTCTTACTCAGCTGGCCTACTTGTGCCTCCAAATTTCTAATGGAGGACCTTGTTTCATTCATGAAACTCAGAGTGGCCTTAGATAGATCAGAGACTAAGTTTGCTAAATTAGAGGTATTTTGCTCAGAGTTCTCTGTCTATTGCTGAGTGGATGATGGAAAAGCTTGCTATTGCTAAACCTATTTCTTCCACCATTATTAAAGCCTTGTTGAGGCTTTTGTTGATCCTTCTATGAGAGATTTTGGTGATTTCTCCATGAGGGATTATAGGTGTTTCCATATGGTTCACCCATATAATTCACCTTTGCTATTGCAGGGTTTTCAGGATCATAAGCTTCTTCTTCAAAAGATGCCTCTTGAGTACTATTGGATGCAGCTTGCATTCCATTCAGACTCTGAGAAATCATATTGACTTGCTGAGTCAATATTTTATTCTGAGCCAATATAGCATTCAGAGTATCAATTTCAAGAACTCCCTTCTTCATGGGTGTCCCATTATTCACAGGATTCCTTTCAGAAGTGTACATGAACTGGTTATTAGCAACCATGTCAATGAGTTCTTAAGCTTCTGCAGGCATTTTCTTTAGGTGAATGGATCCACCTGCAGAAGTATCCAGTGACATCTTAGCTAATTCAGACAGACCATCATAGAATATATTCAGGATGGTCCATTCTGAAAGCATGTCAGAAGGACACTTTTTGGTCAGTTACTTGTATCTCTCCAAGCTTCATAGAGGGATTCACCTTCCTTCTGTCTGAAGGTTTGAACATCTACTCTAAGCTTACTGAGCTTTTGAGGAGGAAAGAACTTGGCTAAGAAAGCCGTGACCAGCTTATCCTAAGAGTTCAGGCTATTCTTGGGTTGAGAGTCCAACCACACTCTAGCTCTGTCTCTCACAGCAAAAGGGGAAAGCATGAGCCTGTAGACTTTAGGATCTACTCCATTAGTCTTAACAGTATCACAGATCTGCAAGAATTCAGTTAAGAACTGAAAGGGATCTTCAGATGGAAGTCCATGAAACTTGTAGTTTTGTTGCATCAGAGAAACTAATTGAGGTTTAAGCTCAAAATTGTTTGCTCCAATGGTAGGAATTGAGATGCTTCTTCCATGTAAATTGGAATTAGGTGCAGTAAAGTCACCAAGCATCCTCCTTGCATTATTATTATTTTCGGCTGCCATCTCCTCTTCCTGTTTGAAAATTCCTGTAAGGTTGTCTCTGGATTGTTGTATTTTAGCTTCTCTTAGTTTCCTCTTCAGAGTCCTTTCAGGTTCAGGGTCTGCTTCAACAAGAATGTTCTTGTCCTTGCTCCTGCTCATATGACAAAGAAGGGAATAACAAAGAAAATATGAAATCCTCTATGTCACAGTATAGAGATTCCTTTGTGTGAGTAGAAGAAGAAAAGAATGTAATGTAAGGAAATAGAAGAGAGGAGAATCCAAACACAAGGGTGAGGAGAGCAGAGATATGAGATGAAAAGAAGTGTTAGTAAGTAATTAAATAAATAGAAGAGGATGAGAGAGAAGAGAATTTTCGAAAATAATTTTTGAAAAGGAGTTGATGATTTTCGAAAATTAAAGGGAAAAGATTTAAAATTAAAATTTAAAATAATTAATTAATTAAAAAGAATTTTTGAAAAAGAGGGAGGTACTTTCGAAAATTAGAGAGGGAAGAGTAGTTAGGTGGTTTTGAAAAAGATAAGAAACAAACAAAAAGTCAATTAGTTAGTTGAAACAAATTTTGAAAATCAATTTTTAAAAGATAAGAAGATAAGAAGTTAGAAAAGATATTTGAAAAAGATATGATATGAAAAGGTATGATTTTGAAAAAATGATTTTGAAAAAGATAAGATAAAAAGATATTTTTGAAAAGATATGATTGAAATTAGTTTTGAAAAAGATTTGATTTTTAAAATCACAATTAATGACTTGAT
>NC_029793.2:94979136-94981174 GCF_000816755.2 Arachis ipaensis
AAATTTGATTTGACTCATAAGAAACAACTAAATTTTAAAAAGTTTTGAAAAAGTCAACTCAAATTTTTGAAAATTTATGAGTGAAAAAGGGAAAGATATTTTTTTGATTTTTTGAATTTTTAATGATGAAAGAGAAAAACATGAAAATGATGCAATGCATGAAAATTTTGGATCTAAACATGTGATGCATGCAAGAACACCATGAATGTCAAGATGAACACCAACAACACTTTGAATGTCAAGATGAACATCAAGAACTTATTTTTTGAAAAATTTTCAAGAAAAGAAAACATGCAAGACACCAAACTTAGAAATTTTTCATGTATAGACACTATGAATGCAAGAATGCATATGAAAAACAAGAAAAGACACAAAACAAGAAAATATGAAGATCAAACAAGAAGACTGGCCAAGAACAACTTGAAGATCATAAAGAACACTATGAATGCATGAATTTTCGAAAAATGCATAAAAAATTTTTAGAAAAAAATGATATTGACACCAAACTTAAAAATTGACTCAAGACTCAAACAAGAAACACAAAATATTTTTGATTTTTATGATTTTAAAATTTTTTTTTTGGATTTTTGTATATTTTTTTTTTGAAAAACATCTAGAAAAAAGAAAATAAGGGTTTCAAAATTTTTAATATGAATTCCAGGAATCTTGTACTCTTAGTCTAAAGCTCCAATCTGAGGGTTAGACATGGCTCACTAGCCAGCCAAGCTTTAGAAGATACAAATCAGGCATATAACAGCTGATACTTCATCCAACTTCATATACATGCCTTTTATGTTGACAAGTGGAAGCTTCAATCCAAAAGAATTTGGATATGGCTTTACAGCCAGCCAGGCTTCAACATGTTACCATAAAACTCTAGAATTCATTCTTAAAAATTTTGAATAATTTTTGAAAACAGATGAGAAATTTTTGAAAGATTTTTGAAAAATATTTTTTTTTGAAAATAAAACAAAAAGAAAATTACCTAATCTGAGCAACAAGATGAACCGTCAGTTGTCCAAACTTGAACAATCCCCGGCAACGGCGCCAAAAACTTGGTGCACGAAATTGTGATCCCTGGGGTTGTAAAATTTGTTGTTCGTTCTCTCCCTGGCAATGGCGCCAAGAACTGGTGCACAATACCATGGTCCAAATATAACTTCACAACTTCGCACAACTAACCAGCAAGTGCACTGGGTCGTCCAAGTAATAAAACCTTACGTGAGTAAGGGTCGATCCCACGGAGATTGTTGGTATGAAGCAAGCTATGGTCACCTTGTAAATCTCAGTCAGGAGGATATCAAATGGTTATAGAGTTTTCGAATAATAATAATAAATAAACAGAAAGTAAAGATAGAAATACTTATGTATATCATTGGTGAGAATTTCAGATAAGCGTATAGAGATGCTTTCGTTCTTCTGAATTTCTGCTTTCCTACTCTCTTCATCCAATCAGTCTTACTCCTTTCCATGGCAAGCTTTCTGTAAGGGCATCACCGTTGTCAATGGCTACATCCCATCCTCTTGTGAAAAAGGTCCAAATGCTCTGTCACGGCACGGCTAATCATCTGAGGTTCTCGATCATACTGGAATAGGATTCACCCTCCTTTTGCGTCTGTCACTACGCCCAGCACTCGCGAGTTTGAAGTTCGTCACAGCCATCCCTTCCCAGATCCTACTCGGAATACCACAGACAAGGTTTAGACTTTCCGGATCTCAGGAATGGCCATCCATGGGTTCTAACTTATACCACGAAGATACTAATAACTCAGACTCGGTCCCCTGTATTAGATATCTAAGAGATATTCCTTCAAGCTTGTTGCATGTAGAACGGAAGTGTTTGTCAGGCACACATTCATAAGTGAGAATGATGATGAGCATCACATAATCATCACATTCATCATGTTCATGGGTGTGAATGGATATCTTAGAAGCGGAATAAGTTGAATTGAATAGAAAACAGTAGTACTTTGCATTAAATCCATGAGGAACAGCACGCTCCACACCTTAATCTATGGAGTGCAGAAACTCTACCATT